>NC_042959.1:59723301-59855801 GCF_901001165.1 Salmo trutta
GGAGATGGGGAGTAGAGAAGAGAGGAGGAGGAGGAGGGAGATGGGGAGATGGGGAGACGAGGAAGGAGAGGAGCGATGAGGGAGTAGAGGAGGAGATGGGGAGTAGAGGAGGAGCGAGGAGGAGGAGATGGGGGAAGAGAAGTAGGAAGGAGAGGAGGAGCTGAGGGCGTAGAGGAGGAGAATGGGGGGTAGAGGAGGAGAGGAGGAGATGGGGAGTACAGGAGGAGATGAGAGGAGGAGATGGGGAGTAGAGGAGGAGATGAGAGGAGGAGATGCAGAGTAGAGGAGGAGAGGAGGAGTAGAGGAGGAGAGGAGTAGAGGAGATCAAATCAAATGTTATTTGTCACGTGCGCCGAATACAACAGGTTACACCTTACACAGTGAAATGCTTACTTACAGGCTCTAACCAACAATGCAGTACAGATAAGAATACGAAATAAAATGAACAAGTAATTAAAGAGCAGCAGTAAAATAACAATAGCAAGACCATATACAGTGCCTTTCAAAAGTTTTCACCCCCCTTGGCGTTTTTCCTAATTTTCCTGTAATTTAAATGGATTTTTATTTGGATTTCATGTAATGGACATACACAAAATAGTCAAAATTGGTGAAGTGAAAATAAAAAAATAACTTGTTTCAAAAAATTCTAACAGAAAAGAAAAACGGAAAAGTGGTATGTATTCACCCCCTTGCTATGAAGTCCCGAAATAAGATCTGGTGCAACCAATTACCTTCAGAAGTCACATAATTAGTTAAATAAAGTCCACCTGTGTGCAATCTAAGTGTCACATGATCTGTCACATGATCTCAGTATATGTATAGGTGTATACCTGTTCTGAAAGGCCCCAGAGTCTGCAACACCACTAAGCAAGGGCCACCACCAAGCAAGTGGCACCATGAAGACCAAGGAGCTCTCCAAACAGGTCAGGGACAAAGTTGTGGAGAAGTACAGATCAGGGTTGGGTTATAAAAAATATCATAAACTTTGAACATCCCACGGAGCACCATTAAATCCATTATTAACAAATGGAAAGAATATGGCACCACAACAAACCTGCCAAGAGAGGGCCGCCCACCAAAACTCACGGACCAGGCAAGGGGGGCATTAATCAGAGAGGCAACAAAGAGACCAAAGATAACCCTGAAGGAGCTGCAAAGCTCCACAGCGGAGATTGGAGTATCATGTCTATAGGACCACTTTAAGCCATACATTCCACAGAGCTGGGCTTTACGGAAGAGTGGCCAGAAAAAAAGCCATTGCTTAAAGAAAAAAATAAGCAAACACGTTTGGTGTTCGCCAATAGGCATGTGGGAGACTCCCCAAACATATGGAATAAGGTACTCTGGTCAGATGAGATTAAAATTGAGCTTTTTGGCCATCAAGGAAAACGCTTTGTCTGGCGCAAACCCAACACCTCTCATCACCCTGAGAACCCAAGCAGGGTGGTGGCAGCATCATGCTTTGGGGATGTTTTTCATCAGCAGGGACTGGGGAAACTGGTCAGAATTGAAGGAATGATGGATGGCGCTAAATACAGGGAAATTCTTGAGGGAAACCTGTTTCAGTCTTCCAGAGATTTGAGACTGGGGTAGAGGTTCACCTTCCAGCAGGACAATGACCCTAAGCATACTGCTAAGCATACTGGTCCCGTGTGGCTCAGTTGGTAGAGCATGGTGTTTGCAATGCCAGGGTTGTGGGTTCAATTCCCACGGGGGACCAATATGAAAAAAAAAATTGTATGAAAAATGTATGAAATGTATGCATTTAAGTCGCTCTGGATAAGAGCGTCTGCTAAATGACTAAAATGTAAATGCTAAAGCAACACTCGAGTGGTTTAAGGGGAAACATTTAAATGTCTTGGAAAGGCCTAGTCAAAGCCCAGACCTCAATCCAATTGAGAATCTGTGGTATGACTTAAAGATTACTGTACACCAGTGTAACCCATCCAACTTGAAGGAGCTGGAACAGTTTTGCCTTGAAGAATGGGCAGAAATCCCAGTGGTTAGATGTGCCAAGCTTATATGGACATACCCCAAAAGACTTGCAGCTGTAATTGCTGCAAAAGGTGACTCTACAAAGTATTGACTTTGGGAGGGTGAATAGTTATGCACGCTCAAGTTTTCTTTTTTTTGGTCCTATTTCTTGTTTGTTTCACAATACAACATATTTTGCATCTTCAAAGTGGTAGGTATGTTGTGTAAATCAAATGATACAACCACCCCAAAAAATCTATTTTAATTCCAGGTTGTAAGGCAACAAAATAGGAAAAATGCCAAGGGGGTAGAATACTTTCGCAAGCCACTGTACAGGGGGGTACGAGTACAGAGTCAATGTGCGAGGGCACCAGTTAGTTGAGTGGGGAGTAGAGGAGGAGATGAGAGGAGGAGATAGGGATGATAGGAGGAGATGAGAGGAGGAGATGAGAGGAGGAGATGAGATGGGGAGATGGAGATGAGTAGAGGAGATGGGGATGAGAGGAGGAGATGAGAGGAGGAGATGAGAGGAGGGATGGGGAGTAGAGGAGGAGATGAGAGGAGGAGATGGGGAGTAGAGGAGGAGATGAGAGGAGGAGATAGGGAGTAGAGGAGGAGATGAGAGGAGGAGATGAGAGGAGGAGATGAGATGGGGAGATGGAGATGAGTAGAGGAGATGGGGATGAGAGGAGGAGATGAGTAGATGAGATGGGAGTAGAGGAGGAGATAGGGAGTAGAGGAGGAGATGAGAGGAGGAGATGAGATGGGGAGATGGAGATGAGTAGAGGAGATGGGGATGAGAGGAGGAGATGAGTAGATGAGATAGGGAGTAGAGGAGGAGATAGGGAGTAGAGGAGGAGATGAGAGGAGGAGATGGGGAGTAGAGGAGGAGATGAGAGGAGGAGATGAGATGGGGAGATGGAGATGAGTAGAGGAGATGGGGATGAGAGGAGGAGATGAGTAGATGAGATAGGGAGTAGAGGAGGAGATAGGGAGTAGAGGAGGAGATGAGAGGAGGAGATGGGGAGTAGAGGAGGAGATGGAGTGGAGGAGATGAGAGGAGAGATGGGGAGTAGAGGAGGAGATGAGAGGAGGAGATGAGAGGAGGAGATGAGATGGGGAGATGGAGATGAGGAGATGGAGATGGGGAGATGGGGAGTAGTGGGGAGTAGAGGAGGAGATGGGGAGTAGTGGGGAGTAGAGGAGGAGATGGAGAGTAGAGGAGGAGAGGAGTGGAGGAGATAGGGATGATAGGAGGAGATGAGAGGAGGAGATGAGAGGAGAGATGGGGAGTAGAGGAGGAGATGAGAGGAGGAGATGGGGAGTAGAGGAGGAGATGAGAGGAGGAGATGAGAGGAGGGATGGGGAGTAGAGGAGGAGATGAGAGGAGGAGATGAGAGGAGGGATGGGGAGTAGAGGAGGAGATGAGAGGAGGAGATGAGAGGAGGAGATGAGATGGGGAGATGGAGATGAGGAGATGGAGATGGGGAGATGGGGAGTAGAGGAGGAGATGGGGAGTAGTGGGGAGTAGAGGAGGAGATGGGGAGTAGTGGGGAGTAGAGGAGGAGATGGAGAGTAGAGGAGGAGATGGGGATGAGAGGAGGAGATGAAAGGAGGAGATGGAGATGAGAGGAGGAGATGGGGATGAGGGGAGGAGAGGAGTGGAGGAGATAGGGAGTAGAGGAGGAGATGAAAGGAGGAGATGGAGATGAGAGGAGGAGATGGGGATGAGGGGAGGAGAGGAGGAGATGGAGATGAGAGGAGATGGGGAGTAGAGAAGGAGATGGTCTATGCTTGTAGGCTGTGTAGCAATGTCACATAGATCATTGTATAACATTTTCGTCTTAAAAAAAAAGGCCGATTTTTTTCTAAAAAATGAATACTCTCCCAAGTAAACAAATACTAATGTCCATTCAGATATTCAAATATTTGGTACTGCAGCAACAAATAGCATTAGGTACATCATGTTCTGTTCAAATTAGGAACCCCTTCCTTATCTCAGGATCTCCTATAAGCCAAACCAAAGGCCTGCCTCAGCATCTATCCCATCTAGCCCCTAGCCTCGATCATATTAAATCCCATTTATGTATTACATTATCATTTTATGGATCGGCAGGCTAGCACTAAATGGGATGGTGCGTTGGGCCTGGCCTGAGCACTTCCTTCCCCTCTCCCAGCCGTGCAGCGTTATTGTCACTATTTCAATCATTTATTTTATTTTCTCTTTTTTTTTGTTTTATCTTTAACTCTGCATTGTTGGAAAAGGAACCGTGACTAAGCATTTCACTGTTAGTCTACACATGTTGTTCACGAAGTGTGACAAATAACATTTGATTCGATTTGACTTGTGTGATTTGTGTGTCACCAGGACCACACACACACACACACACACACACACACACACACACAGAGGAGTGGAGCAGGTGTGGAGAAGAGCTCCAGTCCTGCAGGGCCCCAGTCAGGCTTTTCCATCCTTGTCTGTTGACTATGGTATAGAGGGACAATCACTACATCTAGCTCCTAAATGGTACGACATTTGCTGTAACACACATCTCAGAAAAAGGAGAACCTCCTTTCTCATGGGCTGTTACAGTCTTAAAATAAAATGCAGAAATAGAATTGTCTATGGTAAACAACAGCTAGTCATGAGCCCCAAACAATCCTGTCAAAATGTCTCCATCCTTGTGATGTAGGTCCCCATAATCAGTCACCAGACTAACACGCTGGACAGGACAGCCATGCAGAGACAACCAACCTGACTATGACAACAAAGATGACGCAACACACAGTCAGTCTTTTAACCATCAGATTATTGCATGATGAGACTAGGTTTTATTCTCTTTTTTTCAACAAAAACCTTCAAACGACAGGATTTTATCATGATACTGAACAGAGACAATGTCGTCCTATTCGTACAATACGCTGGGGATTATATTCAAACCTTCAAACCTCAGCAAATAAATAGTGACAGCGGCCTAAAATATGAACTTTTCCATATTTATAACCGGCAGCCTAAAAAGCCTTCTACAAGCCAGTGCTGCCATGCAGCCTGGAGTCTGCCACCAAGCAAGGGTCTGGGCAAGGAGCTGTTCTCCACTCCCAAGTCCCCTGTCCTAAACTCTCTCTGCCACATCAATGATTGATTCTGAGGGCTGGAGCCCCAGGAGAGAGCAGGGGGAAGAAGCATCTCTGCCTGGCGATGGAGGGAGGGATCTGGGCTGAGCAGAGCTAGCGTCCCTGGTCCCTCCATGGTGCTGCTGGTGATGATAACGTCACCGTAGCTTTAGCCTGATAAACTCTGTGGTACATAAAGTTCCTCTGGCTGGGTAGACCGGCTGACTGGTTGGGACATTATTACACAGACAGACATGAATGTTGTATGATTACTACTAAAAGTATGAGTATAGACTGAGATGGAGAGAGAGAGAGAGAGAGAGAGAGAGAGAAAAGAGAGAGAGAGAGAGAGAGTGAGAGAGAGAGAGAGAGGAGAGAGAGAGAAGAGAGAGATAGAGAGAGAGGGGAGAGGGGAGAGAGAGAGAGAGAAATAGAAAGCAAAATAGAGAGAAATAGATAGAAAGAGAATGGGTATACAGAGAAAGAGACAAAAATAGATTATACACTGAGTATACTAAACATTAGGAACACCTTCCTAATATTGAGTTGATGAAAATGCTGAAAATGATTATTAGTTCAAGTTGAATTGAACAGTATAAAACAATCAGAATGGTGAAAGACCCATTGAAATCACTTAGAATGTATGTGCTGTCTCTAGGGTCACACTACTCATAAAGCAAGTTTAGAGATTGTATTATTTGTATACTGTGATTTTATTTTTGGCCATATCGTCCAGTGCTTGTTGACTCCAATGCTTCCCACAGTGTCAAGTTGGCTGGATGTCCTTTGGGTGGTGGACCATTCTTGATACACACAGGAAACTGTTGAGTGTGAAAAACCCAGCAGCGTTGCAGTTCTTGACACAAACCAGTGTGCCTGTCACCTACTTCCATACCCCATTCAAAGGCACTTCAATCTTTTTTCTTACCCATTCACCCTCTGAATGGCAGACATACACAATCCATGTCTCAGTTGTCTCAAGGCTTAAAAAACCTTCTTTAACCTGTCTCCTCCCCTTCATCTACACTGATTGAAGCTTTCACCTGGATTCACCTGGTCAGTGTATGATATGGAAAGAGCAGGTGTTGTTAATGTTTAGTATAGTCAGTGTAGAGCGTGAATATAGGAGCCAGGTTAACCCTGCCAGCGGGCCTGACTGCTACATCACAGTCAGGAAGTAAGGCATGGCACTGGGCTGTCACCGCACACAAAGTTTTAGCTACTCTAGTTACAGAGAAAGACATGATATCTATAAAGAGTCCAGTGAACCATTGTCTAATTAAGCAATAAGGCCCGAGGGGGTGTGGTATATGGCCAATATACAACAGCTAAGGGTTGTTCTTATGCACGACGCAACGCGTTGCGGAGTACCCATTGGCCATATATCACAAACCCCTGAGGTGCCTTATTGCTATTATTATTGGTTACCAATGTAATTAGAGCAGTAAAAATAAATGTTTTGTCACACCCGTGGTATACTGTCTGATATACTCACGGCTGTCAGCCAAACAGCATTCAGGGCTCGAACCACCCAGTTTATAATCGTCTGTTTGTGGCACAACCCTATTTTAGGGCCCCCTCAGGGCATTTTTATTAGAGCGGTGAAGTGATGGCACTCTTTGGATGAGCTCTCTGAGAGGAGGAGGGAGGAGAGAGGAGGGGTGAGGAGACGAGGAGAGAGGAAAAGACGAGGAGGGAGGAGGAGAGCAGAGTAGAGAGATGATAAGAGAGGAGAGATGAGGAAAGAGGGGAGGGTAATATTAGAGAGACACTATCACCAGCCACCCATCTGCCAGACAGCCTCACTCTCCCCATGTGTCACAGTCTGACGTGTCAGGGACTATAATTAAAATCAGAGAACAAGGACAACACTGATGGCACATCAGACGGGCTCTCTATTTACAGAAATATAGTATGGGAAGGAGAGATGGTATTAGGGAGGGAGGGATGGAGGGAGGAGAAAGAGAAAAAGAAAGCCTGTAATTTCCTCTGTTTTTGCTAAAAGGAGGGAGGAAATTGATTGTGTCTGGGGGGCTTGGCTGGGTTTGGATCTGGAAAGACAGAAACAATCAGCTCCAGGGAGCAGACAGACAGAACAGACAGAGTATCATGACAAGAAGATAAAATAGAAAGAGAGATGATAGAAGCTAAACCGCCCACTGCAGCCACTGCATCATGCCCTGTTCTCTCTCATCAACTCACATGCCCTGTTGACTGTCATTGACAGTAGAGCAGTGTAGGCCATAGAGGGCCTGCATGAGGGAGTGAGGGACTGGGAGGATATAAACATGACCATATTATCCCTATTACCCTGATTAATACATGGGGGGTGGGGTTAAGGCCCTGAAACTACAGCCTCAAACATTCTCATTTTGTACAGCACTTGGGATAAAGTTCTGTTACTCTGGACCTGACCTGGTCTTGACCGCCAGCATTCTGTTGTTGGACCGGGCTAAGCTTATGTCTGGGTCTCCACTGTGGCTGTCACACACAGACCCACACAGGGAGAGGAGGGGGAGATGGGGAGGGAGACCTAGATCAATGGGACGATTAAGGGTCATCCTATTGAGTGAAACCCTGAGCCAGAGAGAAAGAGAGGCAGATAGAGGGAGAGCGAGAGGAAGAGAGAGAGTAAGAGAGAGAGCGAGAGAGAAAGCGAGAGAGAGAGACAAAGAGAGACAGAGAGGGAGCGAGAGAGAGAAAGAGAGACAGATAGAGGAAGACAGATAGAGGAAGAGAGAGAGAGAGATAGAGAGAGAGAGAGAGAAAGATAGAGGGAGAGAGAGAGAGAGACAGATAGAGGGAGAGGGAGACAGATAGAGGGAGAGAGAGAGAGAGAGACAGATAGAGAGAGAGAGAGACAGATTGAGAGATAGAGAGAGGAAGAAAGAGGGGTCCTGGCACCATCAAACAAGGGGACCAGGAGGAGGGTCAAAAAAGAGAAGGAGAAAGAAGAAGGGAAAGGGAGGGGAGAGTGGGGAAGAGTTGAGAATAAATAAACCAGCTTTCAGTCACTGGAGGAAAGTAGAAGTAGGGTACTTCCTGACGAGTTGACAAGTGAAGGTGATGATGATACTGGAAGGTTGAGGAGATGGGGTGTCCTTCCTCTCTGTCTGTTCACATCTCAATACCACACACACACACACACACACGGACGGACGCACAAACACACACACACACACACACACACACACACACACACACACACACACACACACACACACACGAGAGCAAGCTCCTTGAAGCAGATAGCAGAGGGCTATGAAGAGGAATGTTGTGTTTAGGACAGGCAGGCTCAGCCCTAGACCCTGGAGTGTTTGCATAGGCAGCTAACCTATCCATCATCAGCAGGCTTTCTTCTCTCTGTCAATCATCATCTGCCTGTCTGCCATCCCACCTCAACCAACCAGCACATGGTCAACACAAAAAACAAAGGAGATGAAAAATTGTCGAAGCAACGAAAAAAAGCAAAGGTAGAAAACAAAGCCACAGAACCTGGCAGGCCGGCACTGCAACTAAAGAACTGTGCTTGGAGTGCCCTCTCCAACAAGGCAAACTGCACTGTCTCTGTGTGTTGTCACAATAAGGAGTGTGTTTTTAGAGCTCTGCTCCCGGCTGTTAATGACCCACACTCACAGTAAACCGTCCCGGTGAGTTCCACCCTACATGGCAACCGTATCCATGGCGTCCATACCGCTGCTCAATAGTCCTGCAAGCCTGAGCTTATCAGTAACACTCAGTAACACAGGGCTCACAGAGACACTGCTAGGCTATACTGCACTGTACTACAGAGGGCTCACAGAGACACTGCTAGACTATACTGCACTGTACTGCACAGGGCTCACAGAGACACCGCTAGACTATACTGCACTGTACTGCACAGGGCTCACAGAGACACTGCTAGACTATACTGCACTGTACTACACAGGGCTCACAGAGACACTGCTAGACTATACTGCACTGTATTACACAGGGCTCACAGAGGCACTGCTAGACTATACTGCACTGTACTACACAGGGCTCACAGAGACACTGCTAGACTATACTGCACTGTACTACACAGGGCTCACAGAGACACTGCTAGGTTATACTGCACTGTACTGCACAGGGCTCACAGAGACACTGCTAGACTATACTGCACTGTACTACACAGGGCTCACAGAGACACTGCTAGACTATACTGCACTGTACTACACAGGGCTCACAGAGACACTGCTAGGTTATACTGCACTGTACTACACAGGGCTCACAGAGACACTGCTAGGTTATACTGCACTGTACTACACAGGGCTCACAGAGACACTGCTAGACTATACTGCACTGTACTACACAGAGACACTGCTAGGTTATACTGCACTGTACTGCACAGGGCTCACAGAGACACTGCTAGGTTATACTGCACTGTACTACACAGGGCTCACAGAGACACTGCTAGACTATACTGCACTGTACTACACAGGGCTCACAGAGACACTGCTAGGCTATACTGCACTGTACTACACAGGGCTCACAGAGACACTGCTAGGCTATACTGCACTGTACTACACAGGGCTCACAGAGACACTGCTAGACTATACTGCACTGTACTACACAGGGCTCACAGAGACACTGCTAGGCTATACTGCACTGTACTACACAGGGCTCACAGAGACACTGCTAGGCTATACTGCACTGTACTACACAGGGCTCACAGAGACACTGCTAGACTATATTGCACTGTACTACACAGGGCTCACAGAGACACTGCTAGACTATACTGCACTGTACTACACAGGGCTCACAGAGACACTGCTAGGCTATACTGCACTGTACTGCACAGGGCTCACAGAGACACTGCTAGGCTATACTGCACTGTACTACACAGGGCTCACAGAGACACTGCTAGACTATACTGCACTGTACTACACAGGGCTCACAGAGACACTGCTAGGCTATACTGCACTGTACTACACAGGGCTCACAGAGACACTGCTAGGCTATACTGCACTGTACTACACAGGGCTCACAGAGACACTGCTAGACTATATTGCACTGTACTACACAGGGCTCACAGAGACACTGCTAGACTATACTGCACTGTACTACACAGGGCTCACAGAGACACTGCTAGGCTATACTGCACTGTACTGCACAGGGCTCACAGAGACACTGCTAGACTATACTGCACTGTACTACACAGGGCTCACAGAGACACTGCTAGACTATACTGCACTGTACTACACAGGGCTCACAGAGACACTGCTAGACTATACTGCACTGTACTACACAGGGCTCACAGAGACACTGCTAGGCTATACTGCACTGTACTACACAGGGCTCACAGAGACACTGCTAGACTATACTGCACTTTACTTCACAGGGCTCACAGAGACACTGCTAGGCTATACTGCACTGTACTACACAGGGCTCACAGAGACACTGCTAGACTATACTGCACTGTACTACACAGGGCTCACAGAGACACTGCTAGACTAAACTGCACTGTACTACACAGGGCTCACAGAGACACTGCTAGGCAATACTGCACTGTGCTACACAGGGCTCACAGAGACACTGCTATGCTATACTGCACTGTGCTACACAGGGCTCACAGAGACACTGCTAGGCAATACTGCTAGGCAAGGTGACAGTGGATTTCTCTGGATTTCATTACATTAGATTCAGAGGTCTGCATGAGGCCAAGTTGCCAACTTTAAAACTATTAATATGAACTGTTTAGTGAAACAGACGACACACATCCACTGTACCATCTATATCTGTGACGGTATGAGGTTATCTGAAGGCTGTCTACTCTGCTGGGCAGACCAGGGCAGACAGTACATTGATTTTGTAATCTGCTATGCAGTGTGTTGAACAGGGGTTTCCCCCAGTAGACATTAGTCTTGTTTTCTCCCAGTCAGCTCACATATAACTGGCATCAAGTACTGACCTAGTGGGGCAGTCTTACACAATGACCCTGACACTATGAGACAGGAAGGTGACCTCTCTCTCCCTCTGTCTGTCTCTCCCTCCCTTTCTCTCCCCCTCTCACACTCCCTCTCAAGCAAAAAACTTGAAGATATGCTGAGGATTTGTGTGTCATTGAACCAATAAAGCCTCTGGCCTCCATGACCCTTGCTCTGTGTGGAGGGGTCAGTGGAAAGAGATACAGAGATAGAGAGGAGAGAGAGAAGAGAAGAGAGAGAAGGGAGACACTTGTTCCACACAAACACACACCACACCTGCTCCATCCAGATGGGAGGACTGAGCAGGCAGCAGAGAGAGAGAGATTAGACAGGCAGGAAAGCAGGTCAGCCGGCAGGAGCACACAGGAGAACCAAGACGCACATATCTATCCCTCCCTCCCTCGCTCCCTCCCTAACCCATCCACACAGGATCCCTCCACACAGGATTAACTTATCAAGGTGGCTTTCTACTAAACTGGTTAGAAGGGACTGAGACATAGCTGCAGCAGGTAGCCTAGTGGTTAGGGCGTTGGGCCAGTAACCGAAAGGTTGCTAGATCAAATCCCCAAGCTGATAAGGTCAAAATCTGTCGTTCTGCCCCTGAACGACTGGAACAAGTTTCGGGATTCTTCCAATGGCATTGAGGAGTACACCAAATCAGTCACTGGCTTTATCAATAAGTGCATCGAGGACGTCGTCCCCACTGCGACTGCACGTACATACCCCAACCAGAAGCCATGGATTACAGGCAACATTCGCACTGAGCTAAAGGGTAGAGCTGCCACTTTCAATGTGCGGGACCCGGAAGCTTACAAGAAATCCTGCTATGCCCTGCGACGAACCATCAAACAGGCAAAGCGTCAATACAGGGCTAAGATTGAATCATACTACTGATGCTTGTCTTATGTGGCAGGGCTTGCAAACTATTACAGACTACAAAGGGGAACAGCCGCGAGCTGCCCAGTGACACGAGCCTACCAGAAGAGCTAAATCACTTCTATGCTCGCTTCGAGGCAAGCAACACTGAGGCATGCATGAGAGCATCAGCTGTTCTGGACAACTGTGTGATCACGCTCTCTGTAGCCGACGTGAGTAAGACCTTTAAACAGGTCAACATACACAAGGCTGCGGGGCCAGACGGATTTCCAGGACGTGTGCTACGGGCACGTGCTGACCAACTGGCAGGTGTCTTCACTGACATTTTCAGTGTGTCCCTGATTAAGTCTGTAATACCAACATGTTTCAAGCAGATCACCATAGTCCCTGTGCCCAAGAACACAAAGGCAACCTGCCTAAATGACTACAGACCCGTAGCACTCACGTCCGTAGCCATGAAGTGCTTTGAAAGGTTGGTAATGGCTCACATCAACACCATTATGCCAGAAACCCTAGACCCACTCCAATTTGCATACCGCCCAAACAGATCCACAGATGATGCAATCTCTATTGCACTCCACACTGCCCTTTCCCACCTGGACAAAAGGAACACTTATGTGAGAATGCTATTCATTGACTACAGCTCAGTGTTCAAACCATAGTTCCCTCAAAGCTCATCACTAAGCTAAGGATCCTGGGACTAAACACCTCCCTCTGCAACTGGATCCTGGACTTCCTGACGGGCCACCCCCAGGTGGTGAGGGTAGGTAGCAACACAACTGCCATGCTGATCCTCAACACTGGCGCTCCCCAGGGATGCGTGGTCAGTCCCCTCCTGTACTCCCTGTTCACCCATGACTGCATGGCCAGGCATGACTCCAACACCATCATTAAGTTTGCAGATGACACAACAGTGGTAGGCCTGATCACCAACAATGACGAGACAGCCTATAGGGAGGAGGTCAGAGACCTGGCCGGGTGGTGCCAGAATAACAACCTATCCCTCAACGTAACCAAGACTAAGGAGATTATTGTGGACTACAGGAAAAGAAGGATCGAACACGCCCCCATTCTCATTGACGGGGCTGTAGTGGAGCAGGTTGAGAGCTTCAAATTCCTTGGTGTCCACATCAACAACAAACTAAATGGTCCAAACACACCAAGACAGTCGTGAAGAGGGCACGACAAAGACTATTCCCCCTCAGGAAACTAAAAAGATTTGGCATGGGTCCTGAGATCCTCAAAAGGTTCTACAGCTGCAACATCGAGAGCATCCTGGCTGGTTGCATCACTGCCTGGTACGGCAATTGCTCAGACTCTGACCACAAGGCACTACAGAGGGTAATGCATACGGCCCAGCACATCACTGGGGCTAAGCTGCCTGCCATCCAGGACCTCTACACGAGGCGGTGTCAGAGGAAGGCCCTAAAAATTGTCAAAGACCCCAGCCACCCCAGTCATAGACTGTTCTCTCTACTACCGCAGGGCCGGAGTGCTAAGTCTAGGACAAAAAGGCTTCTCAACAGTTTTTACCCCCAAGTCATAAGACTCCTGAACAGGTAATCAAATGGCTACCCGGACTATTTGCATTGTCTTTTTATGCTGCTGCTACTCTCTGTCTATCATATATGCATGGTCACATTAACTCTGCATTCATGTACATACTACCGCAATTGGGCCGACCAACCAGTGCTCCCGCACATTGGCTAACCGGGCTATCTGCACTGTGTCCCGCCACCCACCACCTGCCAACCCCTCTTTTACGCTACTGCTACTCTCTGTTCATCATATATGCATAGTCACTTTAACCATACCAACATGTACATACTACCTCAGTCAGCCTTACTAACTGGTGTCTGTATGTAGCCTCGCTACTTTTATAGTCTCGCTACTCTATATAGTCTGTTTTTTTACTGTTGTTTTATTTCTTTACCTACCTATTGCTCACCTAATACCTTTTTTGCACTATTGGTTAGAGCCTGTAAGTAAGCATTTCACTGTAAGGTCTACACCTGTTGTATTCAACGCACATGACAAACAAACTTTGATTTGATTTGAGCAAGGCAGTTAACCCACTATTCCTAGGCTGTCATAGTAAATAAGACTTTGTTCTTAGCTGACTTGCCTAGTTAAATAAAGCTACAGCCACAGCCCAGTTAGCCTAGCTCCCCATATCTACAGCCACATCCAAGTTAGCCTAGCTCCCCATATCTACAGCCACAGCCAAGTTAGCCTAGCTCCCCATATCGACAGCCACAGCCAAGTTAGCCTAGCTCCCCATATCGACAGCCACAGCCAAGTTAGCCTAGCTCCCCATATCTACAGCCACAGCCCAGTTAGCCTAGCTCCCCATATCTACAGCCACAGCCCAGTTAGCCTAGCTCCCCATATCTATAGCTACAGCCCAGTTAGCCTAGCTCCCCATATCTATAGCTACAGCCCAGATAGCCTAGCTCCCCATATCTACAGCTACAGCCCAGTTACACATACTGTAGGTGTTGTGTAGTCTGAACCTCTCAGTGACTAGGCTAAATGTCTTATTTTGAGCAGGATTATTTTGCTCAACTAATTTCTATGCTTATCTTTGTCTCTGGAGGACACACTGTGTTGTGTGAGTGTGTGCAGTACAGTCCTTCCTCATGCAGCTTACACAGTGGAAAAATGTGTGACGGTGTTGTTCCACACAGTGGAAAAATGTGTGACGGTGTTGTTCCACACAGTGGAAAAATATGTGACGGTGTTGTTCCACACAGTGGAAAAATGTGTGACTGTGTTGTTCCACACAGAGGAAAAATGTGTGACGGTGTTGTTCCACACAGAGGAAAAATGTATGACTGTGTTGTTCCACACAGAGGAAAAATGTGTGACGGTGTTGTTCCACACAGTGGAAACATTTGTGACGGTGTTGTTCCACACTGTGGAAAAATGTGTGACGGTGTTGTTCCACACAGTGGAAAAATGTGTGACGGTGTTGTTCCACACAGAGGAAAAATGTGTGACTGTGTTGTTCCACACAGAGGAAAAATGTGTGATGGTGTTGTTCCACACTGTGGAAAAATGTGTGACTGTGTTGTTGGCCCACACTGGAGCTCTCCTGGCTGACCTCTTTGGCTCCCAGACAAGGTGAGCTCAAAGCTGGCTTTAGGTAGTCTGAACAAACCCACAGCAACCCCCCTCTACGACAACACCAAGGCTCTGTCTCATATGGCAACCTATTCCCTTTACAGTGCACTACTATTGACCAGGGCCCATAGGTCTCTAATCAAAAGTAGTGCACTATGAAGAGAATAGGGTGCCATTTGGAATCCCCCAAGCCTTAATACAGAGGACACAGCAGCAGCAGTAAAACTACACAACATTATCACCAGCCTGGCCGGAGTCAACTCACGTTTTTATTCCATACGCCAAACTAATCTCTCTCGGGACAGATTACGTAAACATGTCCAAATTGTGCAAGATTTTGGTTCTAGGTTAACCGAGATGAATTCCAAACGGACTTGGGTCAAACACCTAAAACACTTTTGCAAACTCTGAGGTAAATAATTGAAAGTATTTCTGACTTGTATTTGACCCGGTACTGTATGCCACAACCACCGCAAACAATCTATGTTTTAGATTTTTTAGTACAATGACTCACAGTGTCACTGCTACTACATAAACAGTTAAATGCTGCTAGGATCCTGTAATACAATGCAAGGTCTGTCTTTACCTCTATCTCTCTCAGCGTCATAGCACAGTACATTTTAATCACACTGCTGCCCGCTCTGCAATCAGTGTGTGCATGACGTGTGTCCGTTGAATGCTAGTCTATCAGGGGTGGCAGGTAGCCTAGTGGTTAGAGCGTTGGGCCAGTAACCGAAATGCTGTGAACACACATAATCACTTGCATGTTACCATGGCCACCTTACAGGGTTCTCCACCAGCACAAAGGGTTAGTAGTCACCACACAGACATTTTAATCTTCCGGCTCAAAGTGATGTTGAACAGCCATTTCACACCATTTAAAGCTGCAGCTAGGTTTGAGTCAGAGTTAATACCATCAGACCTGTTCTGTGAACAGTGAGGCTAAAACCTAGATTTTTCTGCAGCACAGCCTCGTCAAAATCCAATTTAATTACCCAGGACGTACAGCAGAAAGCTATTGTGTGAAAATCAATGGAGTGTTAACTCTGAAAGGTGGGATTTCAGACAGTATCACATGTGAGAATATCCTACTGAACATACATGAGAGCGAGGACTGAGCTCATTGTATGGGAGTGACACAGCAATATCATTACAGTAACGGACAGGATAAATCTGCATATGAGAGTGTGAGATTCCAGTGTAAGCCTACACTGCCCTACTTCTACCTAGAGCCATATGTACACTGGTCAAAAGGAGTGCACTATAAAGGGTGGCATTTGGGCGCAGACAAAGACTAAAGAGCTCAAGGTACAACTGGAGTTCATGAATCAGTCATCAATTGACCCCTAGAGCCACGAGGGAAGAGATTAAAATGGCCATCTGTGACATGGAATGGTAATAATGACATTGGTACGACCTGACTACAGTACCTAAAGAGAAGCTTTGGCTTAAGTTTTCACTGATGAGGAATCTTCTTAAGGGGAAAGGGGATCCCTAGTCAGTTGCACAACTGAATGCCTTCAACTGAAATGTGTCTTCCGCATTTAACCCAACCCCTCTGAATCAGAGAGGTGCAGGGGGCTGTCCTAATCCACGTCATCGGTGCCCGGGGAGCAGTTGTTGTTTGGGGGTTAACTACCTTGCTCAAGGGCAGAATGGCAGATTTTTCGAACCAGCGACCTTTCGGTTACTGGCCCAATGCTCTTAATAATGCTCAGTCTGTTTTAAAAAAAAAAAAATCCTCTGTACTATCCTTAGCATCTGATCGATTCTAATCAGTGAAGTAATTAAGAGTATCCAGCAGATTTAATAAAGCATGAGACATGTGGAGGTGTGTGTGAGAGAGAAAGAGAGAGTGTGTATGTGTGTGTTTTGTGCGTGCTAGCGTGCAAGAAAGCAAATGAAGGGAGCTGAAACAGTGAGATCTGTATGTGCCTCGACATGTCTTCTGTAAACGAAGAGACAAACAGTCACCAGCATCATGCAGGGCATAAAGTCTGTCTGGTCTGTCTCTGCCTCAACTATCTTAGTTGACAAGCTGAATCAGGTGTGCTAGCTTAGGATAGGGCTGGGCGATATGGCCAAAATATCATATGACAGCATTTAAACTGTATTACGGTATTTGACAGTATTTTATGTTTATGAATAATAAAAGTTGTACATTTGCTTTATGAGTAGTGAGTGATCCTAGGGTGGCAACACATACATTCTATGTGATTTCAATGAGTCTTTCTCCATTCTGATTGTTTTATACTGTTCAATTAATCTTCAACCCCCCCAAAAATTCAGCATTTTCATCAATTTCTACATTTCCTCCACTCATTTGAGATAATGTCCACACTGCTACGTAGGGCTAGACGATATGGGCAAACAATCTAGGCCTTATTTTTAGCCAAATGTTGCAATTGCGATTTGAGTTGTGATTTAGAGCAACACATAGGTGAACTGTTGGAATCATGGAAATAGAATGATTATTCTAATTCTATAGTTAGAATATAATAGTGGGCACTTTGAATACAGTGTTGTTTGACATGACAACGAATGAAAATGCCAGGGAGGAGTTATTGTGACAGGGTAGGAATCAGAGTGTTGCTAAGTGTTTCCTAGGGGACCCTATAATCTTTGGCTACATTGAATGTTTTCTGTAATCTACTTCATGTAGCTAACATATTCATGCTTCTAGTATTCCTCTTTGATTTAGAAGATACTGTTGCACAAAAAACATGCTGATTTAGGTCTACACCATCACTGGTATTAACAGGTTGTATAGTTAATTATGTTTGCTCTGACTCAGTACATTTATTAGTTAGCTAGCCAGCTAACTAGTGATTAGCATTAGCGGCTAAAATGATTTAGGCCCAACTTGCTAAGAAAAAACAAACTAGCTGTTTGCAGATGTAAGAAACACAAACAAATAATGTAATTATAGAACGCTAGTGGATGTATGTTAAGAAGCAAAGTGAAAACAGCATCGTTGCCATCAACATTGTTCCATATGCTACATTGACCATGCAGACTGAACACAAGTGTCTCGTAGTCAAGGAAGAACTCCTTGAGTGACGGGGGCGAGGCTAGGTCTGTGTGGAAAGCGGCATGTGGAGAGAGATGACTCAAGTAGCAAAGTAAACTATAAAAATTGACGTTACACACAGTGTATCACATTTAACAAACCAAACATTCAAATACCACTATAGAAGGTCAAGTAAAAACCCAAACCGGTCTGTGCATCAATACCGGTATCTCGTAAAATATTCCCTAGCTCAGGAATAGTTAAAATACATGTAACGGCTGTGGGTCCCTGAGGAGAGGTTTGAAAACTCTTGACAGATTCATCATCACCCTCCTGTAGGCGCTTTTTAAAGATTTACCTCAAAACTCTGTTAAGCATAATGACACAGAGAATGAATAGTGTCTGATTAAAAGAGATATAGACTAATTAGCAGCCACTGATTTTGTATACTTAACTCAGTATAGAGAGGGGAGAGAGATGGGGGAGAGAGAGGGGGGGGTCGAGAGAGAGAGAGAGCGAGAGAGAGAGAGGGGGGGGTAGAGAGAGGGGGGGAGAGAGCGAGAGAGAGAGAGAGAGAGGGGGGGGGGTAGAGAGAGCAGGCAAGAGCGAGAGAGAGAGAGTGAGAGAGAGAGCAAAAGAGAGTGAATCTCTGAAAACACAAGACCTGATTACCCTGGGAGTGAGACACAATATATGGATCGATAGCTTCAAATGGAATCTAGACTCAGGCTTATAAACAAAAGGAGAAAACTGTCAAACCACACCTAATGCAATTAGAGCCTCATTCCTAACATAACACAGATAATCATGTGCCTTTGTAACTTTTTAATAGGATCATAAATTGCCAACCCAGGCAGCAGTTAAGGACATGTTCTGCTACAGTGGCTTGTAAAAAATTACTACAGTTTTCCCAGGCATTCCAGTGGTACTATATTGCAGACTGCCAGTCACCTTCAGTACAAGGGAAAACACAGCATTTTTACATGAAATTCGTTACCCTGGTTCGGTTTCCTGGAGCATTTGTGAGAATTCTACAAATACATTTTGCTTTCACAAGACCTGAAAATAACCGTTTCATGGTAGGATTAGCAAGACACACATTTTACATGCCGTTAGCGAGCTTACAATGGGCCAAAAAGTTCCATGCGACTTCTGTTGCCATGTCACAATACCTGGTACCGATATTCACACAGGTCCAGGATTCATTTCAGCCAGGGTTTGTTTGCTTTTCACACATGTTTTATAGCGTGGATGTGCGTACTAAACACAGATGATCCGGATCATAAGGGGATATATGACAGCGTCCTCAGTGTAGAGTAGCACACGTAAAGCAGGTCTGTTTTAACTACTAGGACATACAGTACTCAGCATACAGTAGAGAACACATGTAGCCTACACCAGGCCATGACATCTTAGCATTACAAGGATAAAGGGAACAGCTGGAACACATGTAAACCAGACCATATTGTAGCATCATGTGTTGTAGCATCAGCAACTGTTTCTTTGACCCAGATGGAAAACTTACTGGATGTATCGTCTAACTCAGATCCAGTCAACTCAAACAGTGCAGTACATGAGTAAGGAACAAAAGAAAACCCAGCACACTTGTAGTATTTTCTGTTTAGGCCTAGAGTAGCTTAGGTGTTAGGCAGCAGTACAGCATTACACAATGGTAATAGTCATTTCTAGTCAAATTCAGTGTCCTTGGTTAACATGCAGCCCTACAGGAGATATGAAAACAGAACAGTCAAAGGAGGTAAAACAACTTAACTGAGAACAATTATGGTGTTAGTATTGTACGTACAAGCAACACATGACTTGAATGACAAACACAGCAATACTGTACACGTCGTGGAGAAATGTACAGATTTACAGCCCTGCGTCTTGTGTTGGAGATGAGTTTCTCTAACCACTGACCCTGTGGGGAATGACTTGTTCCAGGAAGGAGGGATGGAGGGAAGAAGGAGGGAGGGATGGAGGGAAGAAGGAGGGAGGGATGGAGGGAAGAAGGAGAGAGGGATGGAGGGAAGATGGATGGAGGCAAGGAGGGAGGGATGGAGGGAAGAAGGAGGGAGGAGCGAGGTAAAGAGATGGTACACTACATAGCTGACTGGATGAGTGGAAATTCTTTGATTAATCTACCTCAACACAAAATAAATAATCATACACTCAAAAAGAAGGGTTGGGGTGAGTGAGAAAGAGGGGGTGGGGGGAGAGGGAGAATAAGAGAGAGAGAGAGATTGAGAGAGAGAGAGAAAGTACACAATATGTACATTGTTACGTCATGCCAATAAAGCAAATTGAATTTATTTGAAAATTGAGAGGGGGGAGACAGAGAGAGAGAGACAGACAGAGAAACAGGAAGGGACAGAGAGATATAGAGAACGAGAGAGAGACAGAGAGAGACAGAGAAACAGGGAGTGACAGAGAGAGAGAGAGAACGAGAGAAAGACAAGGGCCAAGGTCTAGCACTTCTGTCTGGGTGAATGATTTCCCCTGCCACACACAATATTTTGATATTGTTTCAATACTCGTGCGGCATGTTGGCTTTCAAATGGTTAGAGAAGCAGTTAGTGGAGCGCAGCATGTTGAGGCCCTGGAAGTGGGATGTGGTGGTGCTATGGCAGGGTGGTCTGCTCGTGATTGCCCACCATTTCTTCTCCAACTCTGTGTCCCAAATGGCACTCTATTCCCTATATACTGTAGTTCACTACTTTTAACAAGAGTAAAGACAAATTAACAGCAGCGAGTGGCGAGGGTAGCGAGCGGCGAGGAAGAGGACTGGCATAGTTTCAGCAGACAGTCAGCAGCACAGCAGTAGCAGTATATCTCTACAGTTGTCCCCTGTAGGAGAGCTCAGCATGGGAACAGTGTCTGGGTTTTGGGCCCAGCAAGACAGTAAAGTCACCTTCAACATGCTGCAGAATGTTATTACTACAGAGAGCCACATAAGCAACTTCCTCAGAAACAAACAAACACACATTTTGCGCCTTTCTCTAATATGAGTTTTGAGTGAACATTGAGTTGACCCCAGTCTCTCTCATGGGGCATATGTAGTCCGGAGTTGGCTGTATTCCCGCCAGTCTACTACTACTAGACTACTTTGAGTTGACGTTTGTGAAGGCAACATGCATGAACATGCTATGCAGTGTCTCAGGGACGTGAGTGACATCAGCCACCCTATGGTGCTAGACTGGAGGAACTTCCCTATCATGTGACTTCAGCTTAATAACTAACTCCATTTGTTGTGGAATCATGAATACCTTACACTCTGTCGTGCTCTGACTGGGCTCGGTATCACAGCCTACCTTACCTGCCTGCACGTCCAGACATGCCTGTCTATGTGTTTGTGTGTGTTTGTGTGTGTGCCTGTGTATGTGTGTGTGTCAAGCGCACGAGGCGGTGTAGTTCATCACACGATGAGGGGGAAGATTGACTACTGATTCCTGGATGGATGGTCTGGTGTGTCTACGTGGACTTCATACAGCAGCAGGCACACAGACAGGGCATCAGAAAGAACACAGAGTCCCAGAACGTGAGAGGGACATACTAATCAACTGCATGGACATATTATAGGCCTTCATCTGGGCAAGTTGAAATGGTCGCTCCAATGGCTCAGTGTTCCAACACGGTGATAAATGGCAAACATATCAACAACACAGCAGCCATCTAAACAGCCCTAGTCCTTGTACTTTTCCAGAGTGAAAAAACACAGACCCCAACAAACAGAGACACATCATCATTACACAAGACAAGTATCCAGCCCTGAATATAACACACTGCACACTGCACACCAGATCACACGACACACAAACACACTACACACAAACACAATAACACACCACAGACAAACAGCATAACACACGACACACAAACGCCACAATACACACAAACACCAAACACCAGCACACACTACAGACAAACACCAGAACACACTACAGACAAACACCAGAACACACTACAGACAAACACCAGAACACACTACAGACAAACAGCATAACACACTACACACAAACACCAAACACCAGCACACACTACACAAACACCACAGCACACTACAGACAAACACCAAAAACCAGCACACACTACTGACAAACACCAGAACACACTACAGACAAACACCAGAACACACTACAGACAAACACCAGAACACACTACAGACAAACACCAGAACACACTACAGACAAACACCAGAACACACTACAGACAAACACCAAACACCAGAAAACACTACACACAAACACCAGAACACCAGAACACACTACAGACAAACACCAGAACACACTACAGACAAACACCAGAACAAACTACAGACAAACACCAAACACCAGCACACACTACAGACAAACACCAGAACACACTACAGACAAACACCAGAACACCAGAACACACTACAGACAAACACCAGAACACCAGAACACACTACAGACAAACACCAGAACACACTACAGACAAACACCAGAACAAACTACAGACAAACACCAGAACACACCACAGACAAACACCAGAACAAACTACGGACAAACACCAGAACACACTACAGACAAACACCAGAACAAACTACAGACAAACACCAGAACAAACTACAGACAAACACCAGAACAAACTACAGACAAACACCAGAACACACTACTGACAAACACCAGAACAAACTACAGACAAACACCAGAACAAACTACAGACAAACACCAGACCACACTACAGATAAACACCAGACCACACTACAGACAAACACCAGACCACACTACAGACAAACACCAGAACACACTACAGACAAACACCAGATCACACTACAGACAAACACCAGAACAAACTACAGACAAACACCAGAACAAACTACAGACAAACACCAGAACACACTACTGACAAACACCAGAACAAACTACAGACAAACACCAGAACAAACTACAGACAAACACCAGACCACACTACAGACAAACACCAGACCACACTACAGACAAACACCAGACCACACTACAGACAAACACCAGAACACACTACAGACAAACACCAGATCACACTACAGACAAACACCAGAACAAACTACAGACAAACACCAGAACAAACTACAGACAAACACCAGAACAAACTACATACAAACATCAGAACACACTACAGACAAACACCAGAACAAACTACAGACAAACACCAGAACAAACTACTGACAAACACCAGAACACACTACTGACAAACACCAGACCACACTACAGACAAACACCAGACCACACTACAGACAAACACCAGACCACACTACAGACAAACACCAGAACAAACTACAGACAAACACCAGAACACACTACAGACAAACACCAGAACAAACTACAGACAAACACCAGAACACACTACAGACAAACACCAGAACACACTACAGACAAACACCAGAACAAACTACAGACAAACACCAGAACACACAACAGACAAACACCAGAACAAACTACAGACAAACACCAAAACACACTACAGACAAACACCAAACACCAGAACACACTACAAACACCAGAACACACTACAGACAAACACCAGAACACACTACAGACAAACACCAGAACACACTACAGACAAACACCTGAACAAACTACAGACAAACACCAGAACACACAACAGACAAACACCAGACCACACTACAGACAAACACCAAACACCAGAACAAACTACAGGCAAACACCAGAACACACTACAGACAGACACCAGAACACACTACAGACAGACACCAGAACACACTACAGAGAAACACCAGAACAAACTACAGACAAACACCAGATCACACTACAGACAGACACCAGAACACACTACAGACAAACACCAGAACAAACTACAGACAAACACCAGAACAAACTACAGACAAACACCAGACCCACTACAGACAAACACCAGAACAAACTACAGACAAACACCAGAACAAACTACAGACAAACACCAGAACACACTACAGACAAACACCAGAACAAACTACAGACAAACACCAGAACACACTACAGACAAACACCAGACCACACTACAAACAAACACCAAACACCAGAACAAACTACAGGCAAACACCAGAACACACTACAGACAGACACCAGAACACACTACAGACAAACACCAGAACACACTACAGAGAAACACCAGAACAAACTACAGACAAACACCAGATCACACTACAGACAGACACCAGAACACACTACAGACAAACACCAGAACAAACTACAGACAAACACCAGACCACACTACAGACAAACACCAGAACAAACTACAGACAAACACCACAGCACACTACAGACAAACACCAAACACCAGCACACACTACAGACAAACACAAGAACACACTACAGACAAACACCAGAACACACTACAGACAAACACCAGAACACACTACAGACAAACACCAGAACAAACTACAGACAAACACCAAACACCAGCACACACTACAGACAAACACCAAACACCAGAACAAACTACAGACAAACACCAAACACCAGAACAAACTACAGACAAACACCAAACACCAGCACACACTACAGACAAACACCAAACACCAGCACACACTACAGACAAACACCAAACACCAGCACACACTACAGACAAACACCAAACACCAGAACACACTACAGACAAACACCAGAACAACAGAACACACTACAGACAAACACCAGAACACCAGAACACACTACAGACAAACACCAGAACACCAGAACACACTACAGACAAACACCAGAACACACTACAGACAAACACCAGATCACACTACAGACAAACACCAGAACACCAGAACACACTACAGACAAACACCAGAACACCAGAACACACTACAGACAAACACCAGAACACACCACAGACAAACACCAGAACAAACTACAGACAAACACCAGAACATACCACAGACAAACACCAGAACAAACCACAGACAAACACCAGAACAAACTACAAACAAACACCAGACCACACTACAGACAAACTACAGACAAACACCAGAACACACTACAGACAAACACCAAACACCAGAACACACTACAGACAAACACCAGAACACACCACAGACAAACACCAGAACACACTACAGACAAACACCAGAACACACTACAGACAAACACCAGATCACACTACAGACAAACACCAGAACAAACTACAGACAAACACCAGACCACACTACAGACAAACACCAGACCACACTACAGACAAACACCAGAACACACTACAGACAAACACCAGATCACACTACAGACAAACACCAGAACAAACTACAGACAAACACCAGAACAAACTACAGACAAACACCAGAACAAACTACATACAAACATCAGAACACACTACAGACAAACACCAGAACAAACTACAGACAAACACCAGAACACACTACTGACAAACACCAGAACACACTACTGACAAACACCAGACCACACTACAGACAAACACCAGACCACACTACAGACAAACACCAGACCACACTACAGACAAACACCAGACCACACTACAGACAAACACCAGATCACACTACAGACAAACACCAGAACAAACTACAGACAAACACCAGAACAAACTACAGACAAACACCAGAACAAACTACAGACAAACACCAGAACACACTACAGACAAACACCAGAACACACTACAGACAAACACCAGAACAAACTACAGACAAACACCAGAACACACTACAGACAAACACCAGAACAAACTACAGACAAACACCAAAACACACTACAGACAAACACCAAACACCAGAACACACTACAAACACCAGAACACACTACAGACAAACACCAAAACACACTACAGACAAACACCAGAACACACTACAGACAAACACCTGAACAAACTACAGACAAACACCAGAACACACAACAGACAAACACCAGACCACACTACAGACAAACACCAAACACCAGAACAAACTACAGGCAAACACCAGAACACACTACAGACAGACACCAGAAGACACTACAGACAGACACCAGAACACACTACAGAGAAACACCAGAACAAACTACAGACAAACACCAGATCACACTACAGACAGACACCAGAACACACTACAGACAAACACCAGAACAAACTACAGACAAACACCAGAACAAACTACAGGCAAACACCAGAACAAACTACAGACAAACACCAGACCCACTACAGACAAACACCAGAACAAACTACAGACAAACACCAGAACAAACTACAGACAAACACCAGAACACACTACAGACAAACACCAGAACAAACTACAGACAAACACCAGAACACACTACAGACAAACACCAGACCACACTACAAACAAACACCAAACACCAGAACAAACTACAGGCAAACACCAGAACACACTACAGACAGACACCAGAACACACTACAGACAGACACCAGAACACACTACAGAGAAACACCAGAACAAACTACAGACAAACACCAGATCACACTACAGACAGACACCAGAACACACTACAGACAAACACCAAACACCAGCACACACTACAGACAAACACCAGAACACACTACAGACAAACACCAGAACACCAGAACACACTACAGACAAACACCAGAACACCAGAACACACTACAGACAAACACCAGAACACACTACAGACAAACACCAGAACAAACTACAGACAAACACCAGAACACACCACAGACAAACACCAGAACAAACTACGGACAAACACCAGAACACACTACAGACAAACACCAGAACAAACTACAGACAAACACCAGAACAAACTACAGACAAACACCAGAACAAACTACAGACAAACACCAGAACACACTACTGACAAACACCAGAACAAACTACAGACAAACACCAGAACAAACTACAGACAAACACCAGACCACACTACAGATAAACACCAGACCACACTACAGACAAACACCAGACCACACTACAGACAAACACCAGAACACACTACAGACAAACACCAGATCACACTACAGACAAACACCAGAACAAACTACAGACAAACACCAGAACAAACTACAGACAAACACCAGAACACACTACTGACAAACACCAGAACAAACTACAGACAAACACCAGAACAAACTACAGACAAACACCAGACCACACTACAGACAAACACCAGACCACACTACAGACAAACACCAGACCACACTACAGACAAACACCAGAACACACTACAGACAAACACCAGATCACACTACAGACAAACACCAGAACAAACTACAGACAAACACCAGAACAAACTACAGACAAACACCAGAACAAACTACATACAAACATCAGAACACACTACAGACAAACACCAGAACAAACTACAGACAAACACCAGAACAAACTACTGACAAACACCAGAACACACTACTGACAAACACCAGACCACACTACAGACAAACACCAGACCACACTACAGACAAACACCAGACCACACTACAGACAAACACCAGAACAAACTACAGACAAACACCAGAACACACTACAGACAAACACCAGAACAAACTACAGACAAACACCAGAACACACTACAGACAAACACCAGAACACACTACAGACAAACACCAGAACAAACTACAGACAAACACCAGAACACACAACAGACAAACACAAGAACAAACTACAGACAAACACCAAAACACACTACAGACAAACACCAAACACCAGAACACACTACAAACACCAGAACACACTACAGACAAACACCAGAACACACTACAGACAAACACCAGAACACACTACAGACAAACACCTGAACAAACTACAGACAAACACCAGAACACACAACAGACAAACACCAGACCACACTACAGACAAACACCAAACACCAGAACAAACTACAGGCAAACACCAGAACACACTACAGACAGACACCAGAACACACTACAGACAGACACCAGAACACACTACAGAGAAACACCAGAACAAACTACAGACAAACACCAGATCACACTACAGACAGACACCAGAACACACTACAGACAAACACCAGAACAAACTACAGACAAACACCAGAACAAACTACAGACAAACACCAGACCCACTACAGACAAACACCAGAACAAACTACAGACAAACACCAGAACAAACTACAGACAAACACCAGAACACACTACAGACAAACACCAGAACAAACTACAGACAAACACCAGAACACACTACAGACAAACACCAGACCACACTACAAACAAACACCAAACACCAGAACAAACTACAGGCAAACACCAGAACACACTACAGACAGACACCAGAACACACTACAGACAAACACCAGAACACACTACAGAGAAACACCAGAACAAACTACAGACAAACACCAGATCACACTACAGACAGACACCAGAACACACTACAGACAAACACCAGAACAAACTACAGACAAACACCAGACCACACTACAGACAAACACCAGAACAAACTACAGACAAACACCACAGCACACTACAGACAAACACCAAACACCAGCACACACTACAGACAAACACAAGAACACACTACAGACAAACACCAGAACACACTACAGATAAACACCAGAACACACTACAGACAAACACCAGAACAAACTACAGACAAACACCAAACACCAGCACACACTACAGACAAACACCAAACACCAGAACAAACTACAGACAAACACCAAACACCAGAACAAACTACAGACAAACACCAAACACCAGCACACACTACAGACAAACACCAAACACCAGCACACACTACAGACAAACACCAAACACCAGCACACACTACAGACAAACACCAAACACCAGAACACACTACAGACAAACACCAGAACAACAGAACACACTACAGACAAACACCAGAACACCAGAACACACTACAGACAAACACCAGAACACCAGAACACACTACAGACAAACACCAGAACACACTACAGACAAACACCAGAACACACTACAGACAAACACCAGAACACCAGAACACACTACAGACAAACACCAGAACACCAGAACACACTACAGACAAACACCAGAACACACCACAGACAAACACCAGAACAAACTACAGACAAACACCAGAACATACCACAGACAAACACCAGAACAAACCACAGACAAACACCAGAACAAACTACAAACAAACACCAGACCACACTACAGACAAACTACAGACAAACACCAGAACACACTACAGACAAACACCAAACACCAGAACACACTACAGACAAACACCAGAACACACCACAGACAAACACCAGAACACACTACAGACAAACACCAGAACACACTACAGACAAACACCAGATCACACTACAGACAAACACCAGAACAAACTACAGACAAACACCAGACCACACTACAGACAAACACCAGACCACACTACAGACAAACACCAGAACACACTACAGACAAACACCAGATCACACTACAGACAAACACCAGAACAAACTACAGACAAACACCAGAACAAACTACAGACAAACACCAGAACAAACTACATACAAACATCAGAACACACTACAGACAAACACCAGAACAAACTACAGACAAACACCAGAACACACTACTGACAAACACCAGAACACACTACAGACAAACACCAGACCACACTACAGACAAACACCAGACCACACTACAGACAAACACCAGACCACACTACAGACAAACACCAGACCACACTACAGACAAACACCAGATCACACTACAGACAAACACCAGAACAAACTACAGACAAACACCAGAACAAACTACAGACAAACACCAGAACAAACTACAGACAAACACCAGAACACACTACAGACAAACACCAGAACACACTACAGACAAACACCAGAACAAACTACAGACAAACACCAGAACACACAACAGACAAACACCAGAACAAACTACAGACAAACACCAAAACACACTACAGACAAACACCAAACACCAGAACACACTACAAACACCAGAACACACTACAGACAAACACCAAAACACACTACAGACAAACACCAGAACACACTACAGACAAACACCTGAACAAACTACAGACAAACACCAGAACACACAACAGACAAACACCAGACCACACTACAGACAAACACCAAACACCAGAACAAACTACAGGCAAACACCAGAACACACTACAGACAGACACCAGAAGACACTACAGACAGACACCAGAACACACTACAGAGAAACACCAGAACAAACTACAGACAAACACCAGATCACACTACAGACAGACACCAGAACACACTACAGACAAACACCAGAACAAACTACAGACAAACACCAGAACAAACTACAGGCAAACACCAGAACAAACTACAGACAAACACCAGACCCACTACAGACAAACACCAGAACAAACTACAGACAAACACCAGAACAAACTACAGACAAACACCAGAACACACTACAGACAAACACCAGAACAAACTACAGACAAACACCAGAACACACTACAGACAAACACCAGACCACACTACAAACAAACACCAAACACCAGAACAAACTACAGGCAAACACCAGAACACACTACAGACAGACACCAGAACACACTACAGACAGACACCAGAACACACTACAGAGAAACACCAGAACAAACTACAGACAAACACCAGATCACACTACAGACAGACACCAGAACACACTACAGACAAACACCAGAACAAACTACAGACAAACACCAGACCAAACTACAGACAAACACCAGAGCACACTACAGACAGACACCAGAACACACTACAGACAAACTCCAGAACAAACTACAGACAAACACCAGATCACACTACAGACAAACACCAGAACAAACTACAGACAAACACCAGACCACACTACAGACAAACACCAGATCACACTACAGACAAACACCAGAACAAACTACAGACAGACACCAGACCACACTACAGACAGACACCAGACCACACTACAGACAAACACGTGTTTTTCACTTGGAAGGTGTTATAATAGGATATGTAGCAGTGTAACTGTAGCTCCATGCAGCCCCATGCCCCTGACTGACTGACTGAAGCAAGGTAGAGCCTGCCTGCTGTTTAAGCACTGTGTGGCTGGTGGTCGGACTAAATCATCAGCCTCACTCTCACAGGGGAAGAGGAGGAGGAACTGTCTTACTCTCAAAGGGGAAGAGGAGGAGGAACTGTCTTACTCTCACAGGGGAAGAGAATGAGGAACTGTCTTACTCTCACAGGGGAAGAGGAGGAGGAACTGTCTTACTCTCACAGGGGAAGAGGAGGAGGAACTGTCTTACTCTCACAGGGGAAGAGGAGGAGGAACTGTCTTACTCTCACAGGGGAAGAGGAGGAGGAGGAACTGTCTTACTCTCAGAGGGGAAGAGGAGGAGGAACTGTCTTACTCTCACAGGGGAAGAAGAACAAGAGAGAAGAGAAACAACAAGAAAAATACAGATGTAATTCTCCTGTAACAGCAGAGTGGAGGGGAACTATGTTTTCTGCTTTTTAGTCAACCACCACTATTTCCCAACATAAATGTCAAAGGTCCCATTTCCTCTTCAGTGTAACTGTGTCTGTTATTGGGCAGGAGGACAGATCATATCCTAAATGTTACAAACAAACCTAGTCTACCCCACGACAGACAAAAGCCAGGATGTGAACAGCATACTGTAGGCAGTAGGCCTTTAACACTTGTACCCTCAGGAGAGTGCAGTGCAGTCTAGTAATAATCAGGTCAAGAACTGGAGACCCAGATTAAGATCCAACCCCTTTCATAGAGAAAGTCAAAGTGATCATCAGTTAAATGCTGAGTCTTATATATCAGGGAATTTTGTGTGATGAAGAAATAAAATCCTGCTTGGGCTATTAGATAGTCACTCAGTAAATATTGACTAACCGAGTAGAGCACAGACAGACCATTTGCATGCAAATGTGTGGAACCATTAGAATATGGTTCCCTTTGCTGCACGTTATGGCCGTTTCTCCGTGGTGACTTTCGAAAGCACTTAGATTTCATCCTTGATGCAAATTTTCAACAAAATTAAGACTGTCAGGTTGCGCGGCTTAAGAATGGGAGGAAACTGCTTAGGCGTCGATATAAGAAGCGGAACTGCTTAGTATGAGAATAATACTCCTACAATAGATATCTAACAGAGAGTGTGTGGCTTTCTCTACTGGAATGTGGCTAAGATGGGTTTAAGACATTTCAGCATGGTTTGTCATAATCATCTTCAGGTCAAATCCTTTTTAACTGCTACCGATTACTGGAAAGGAGCAGGAAGTTAAGTGAGAAGGTGATAACTAAGTGCAGCGAGAGCAGTGAACACGTGGCGACACACACTCACACACCTACACACACACACACACACACACACAGACATTTCCTCACTATCAGAGAGTACCATCAGACCATTTAACGCCTCTTCTCATCCACTGTTGTTCGATTCTGTCCATGTTTGCAGTGGGTGTCTGCGATTCTATGTGTGTGTATGTAGACTATGTACACGTGCATGAATGTGTGCATCGGAAAGTATCGGAGCAGAAGCAATGGAAGCTGGTCAGTTCTGACTACGCTGTTTAACAGTGTAGTGTAGAGCAGAGTGTCTGTCCATTAAAGATGTGTTATAAAGGTTTTTGGATAATTTCAGCGAGTAGTTTTGAAAGTAGCGCTCACGAGCCAAAACGGGTCCCCGAAAATTTAGCACAATTGTGTACAACGTTATACATTTCGTATGATATGTAACGTCCTGCAAAAAGGGACGTACATTTTTGTTTGCAATTTGTACGATACGTTACGAATGTGTAACTGCTTCAGACATAAGCCTTACAACCAGCCTGCCAGCCAGTCACACTTCAGACACCAGACTGCCAACCAGCCATCCATCCAAGCCTCTAACCTGTCCCTGCCCCCATCCTAATCTGTTCTCATGTGTTCCCTGTCTGCCTCATAACCTAAGCTTGACAGTGGCACCTCCCTTCCCTCCTGCCCTGATCTCTGCTCCCTGATCCCTTGCTCTGGCCTCACTGTCCTCTATCCTCCGTCCTCTACCCTGGCCCCATGGCCACCTGACCCCTTAAAGTGGAACTGAAAGCGTTTTACAACATGAAATCTTATTCAGATATGTTCATTTACACTCCCAGCAAGCACTTTTCACGTTTTCTTACTTTCATAGAATGTTTGGGAATTACGTATAGTAAGGCATTTGTGAAAATTCTAGATCAAAATAGAGTGGGACAATTAATAGACATTGCAGTAAATAAAACCTAATAAAAATGTGTCAGTCTTGTCCAGGACCGGACTCTACACAGACCGGTGTGCAATAGCCAATCAGAGCCACAGTAGGCCTATATGCAAATAATGATGCTGCCACCACCATGCTTCACCGTAGGGATGGTGCCAGGTTTCCTCCAGACGTGACGCTTGGCATTCAAGCCAAAGAGTTCAATATTGGTTTCATCAGACCAGAGAATCTTGTTTCTCATGGTCTGAGAGTCTTCAGGTGCCTTTTGGAAAACTCCAAGTGGGCTGTCATGTGCCTTTTACTGAGGAGTGGCTTCCGTCTGGCCACTCTACAATAAAGGCCTGATTGGTGGAGTGCTGCAGAGATGGTTGTCCTTCTGAAAAGCTCTCCCATCTCCAGAGAGGAACTCTGGTGCTCTGTCAGAGTGACCATTGAGTTCATGGTCACCTCCCTGACCAAGGCCCTTCTCCCCCGATTGCTCAGTCGGCTCTAGGAAAAGTCTTAGTGGTTCCAAACTTCTTCCATTTAAGAATGATGGAGGCCACTGTGTTCTTGGGGACCTTCAAAGCTGCAGAATATTTTTGGTACCCTTCCCAGATCTGTCCCTCGACACAATCCTGTCTTGGAGCTGTACGGGCAATTCCTTCGACCTCATGGTTGGTTTTTGCTCTGACATGCACTGTCAACTGTGGGACCTTATATAGAAGGTGTGTAGCTTTCTAAATTATGCCCAATCAATTGAATTTACCACAGGTGGACTCCAACCAAGTTGTGGAAACATCTCAAGGATGATCAATGGAAACAGGATGCAGCACCTGAGCTCAATTTCGAGTCTCATGGCAAAGGGTCTGAATAATTATGTAAATAAGGTATTTCTGTATTTCTACAAACTTGTATTGGCTTTGTCATTATGGGGTATTGTGTGTAGATTGATGAGGAATTTGGTTTATTTAATACATTCTAGAATAAGGCTGTAACATAACAACATTTGGAAAAAGTCAAGGGGTCTGAATACTTTCCGAAGGCACTGTGTAGTGTATAAGCTAGCCTATTAGCAGGGTTGGGTAGGTTACTTTCTAAATGTAAAACGTTACAGTTACTAGTTACCTGTCCAAAATTGTAATCAGTAACGTAACTTTTGGATTACTCACACCCAGTAAAGTAATCTGATTACATTCAGTTACTTTTAGATGACTTTCCCATTAAGCGGAATTAGTAGAAGACAAAAATGTATGTTACCAATTGAACAACATTTATTGAGGGATAAATCAATGTTAAAGTTTACATAGCTGGCCATATATGGATGTTACATTTTACTTAATGGGATGGTTATGTACAGTAGGCTTCTTCTAACCGCTTTCTACTACATATAATAATACGATTAAATGATATCTTTACATTAAAAACCAAAGTCTATCAGAATTCCGGTCATTCCAATAAATGTTATACCCCTTGATCTTCAAGAACAGAACTTGGAAATATGGAAGTATAGATTAGTCAAATTGTTTAACCAGAGCATGACCCCAAAACTAAGGACTTATTAGCCAGCCCTACTCTGTTGTTTATGATTTTCTGTCATGGAGGACTGATTGGGCTATTCGACTTTAAAAATAAATGCTGTGTTCATGGAATGGCATGAAAAATGAATGCCATATGCTGCATTTGCTATAGCCCTATTGTTTACCTTTTTGTTGGATAATATGCAGCTGTTTAAAGGGCAAATCCACAGATGAAACAATAACAAAACGACTGCCCCGCATTTGTTTTGGTAAAAAGTTGAGGGATGGGCCTGGAGAAATGTAACCACTCTCAGATTTAAAAAAGAGCTATGTATGCAAGGACAGCCCATCCATGATATCAAAATTATTGTTTTAACCATGTTATGAGGCTATACAGTGTTTGTTTACATTTACAATGTTTACAAACATTGGAGAAAAACAAGCTCATGAGGCATTCATAAGTTCTATTCTTCAAGAATCAATGTATATATATATATATATATATATATATATATATATAACAACACAATGTAAATCCAAGTCAATCACACTTCTGTGAAATCAAACTGTCCACTTAGGAAGCAACACTGATTGACAATAAATTTCACATGCTGTTGTGCAAATGGAATAGACAACAGGTGGAAATTATAGGCAATTAGCAAGACACCCCCAATAAAGAGGTGGTTCTGCAGGTGGTGACCACAGACCACTTCTCAGTTCCTATGCTTCCTGGCTGATGTTTTGGTCAATTTTGAATGCTGGCGGTGCTTTCACTCTAGTGGTAGACATGAGACGAGTCTACAACCCACACAAGTGGCTCAGGTAGTGCAGCTCATCCAGGATGGCACATCAATGCGAGCTGTGGCAAGAAGGTTTGCTGTGTCTGTCAGCGTAGTGTCCAGAGCATGGAGGCACTACCAGGAGACAGGCCATTACATCAGGAGACGTGGAGGAGGCCGCAGGAGGGCAACAACATAGCAGCAGGACCGCTACCTCCGCCTTTGTGCAAGGAGGAGCAGGAGGAGCACTGCCAGAGCCCTGCAAAATGACCTCCAGGAGGCCACAAATGTGCATGTGTCTGCTCAAACGGTCAGAAACAGACTCCATGAGGGTGGTATGAGGGCCCGACGTCCACAGGTGGGGGTTGTGCTTACAGCCCAACACCGTGCAGGACATTTGGCATTTGCCAGAGAACACCAAGATTGGCAAATTCGCCACTGGCGCCCTGTGCTCTTCACAGATGAAAGCAGGTTCACACTGAGCACGTGACAGACGTGACAGAGTCTGGAGACGCCGTGGAGAACGTTCTGCTGCCTGCAACATCCTCCAGCATGACCGGTTTGGTGGTGGGTCAGTCATGGTGTGGGGTGGCATTTCTTTGGGGGGCCGCACAGCCCTCCATGTGCTCGCCAGAGGTAGCCTGACTGCCATTAGGTACCAAGATGAGATCCTCAGACCCTTTGTGAGACCATATGCTGGTGCGGTTGGCCCTGGGTTCCTCCTAATGCAAGACAATGCTAGACCTCATGTGGCTGGAGTGTGTCAGCAGTTCCTGCAAGAGGAAGGCATTGATGCTATGGACTGGCCCGCCCGTTCCCCAGACCTGAATCCAATTGAGCACATCTGGGACATCATGTCTCACTCCATCCACCAACGCCACGTTGCACCACAGACTGTCCAGGAGTTGGCAGATGCTTTAGTCCAGGTCTGGGAGGAGATCCCTCAGGAGACCATCCGCTACCTCATCAGGAGCATGCCCAGGCATTGTAGGGAGGTCATACAGGCACGTGGAGGCCACACACACTACTGAGCCTCATTTTGACTTGTTTTAAGGACATTACATCAAATTTGGATCAGCCTGTAGTGTGGTTTTCCACTTTAATTTTGAGTGTCACTCCAAATTCAGACCTCCATGGGTTGATAAATTGGATTTCCATTGATTATTTTTGTGTGATTTTGTTGTCAGCACATTCAACTATGTAAAGAAAAAAGTATTTAATAAGATTATTTCATTCATTCAGATCTAGGATGTGTTTTTTTAGTGTTCCCTTTATTTTTGTGAGCAGTATATATATATATATATATATATATATATATATATATATATATATACACACATATAGATGGGTATAAGACATTTCAGAAAATGGATGTAGCAACTATCTATCAAAAGAGTGCAAGTTTGAGCATGTGTCCATTAGGCCTATAGGTTTTTATCAGCATGAATTAGACTGAGCAATAAAAAAAACACTTTTATTCCATAGGCTTGGATCTGCACTATGCAGCTGTTGCAAGAGCACATTTTTCACTGCCTGTCCACTGGTTTCCAAAACAATGATTGATAGGCAGCTTAAACTTCTTGAATTCAACCATTATTGGGTTCAAATACACATTTAGATTGGTGAATAGCCGTCCAGAACAACGACAATCCGTAAGGCGCAAATAGCTACATGAGAGAGCAGCAGTGTGATTCACATCAATGCGCTATGTACTGTAGATATCAATAATAAGTGATATCAGTATCGCGATAGACCGCACCACTGCTGTCATCTTTACCCCCAAGCGTTTATTCAAGTTGGATAATCTTTGGATGCCGACAGCAGTCGCACCATTGGAAGACATAGCTTGGACTGTAACCTACAAAAGCCTACTCCTGCTCTTTTTCCGCAATCCATCAAACACATTTGGTGTGTCATCATAGTGGTCTCTGAATTATGGTCAGACTCGCTCAGGTTGAACAAATTTAACCTTGTGCCTTTTTTCAATGCTGATTTGAATGTCATTGAGAAAACAGAAGTGTCAAATATTTTTGGGGACATTCCCAGCCTTAGTTACATTCGTCCATTTTTGTCCAAAATATTGAGTCATTGAAAGTGAAACAGTGTATCTTGAATGGCTGGATGCAGCAAACAATGTAACAGACCATCTGTGATTTACAACCTGATAGTACTATTTATTGGACTACCAAGAAATGTATTGGTGAATTATCTATACTGAACAAAAATATAAACGTAACATGCAACAATTTAAAAAATGTTACTGAGTTACAGTTCATATAAGGAAATCAGTAATTTGAAATGAATTCATTAGGTCCTATTCTATGGATTTAACATGACTAGGAATACAGATAAGGATCTGTTGGTGACAGATACAGTCGTGGCCAAAAGTTTTGAGAATGACACAAATATTAATTTTCAGAGTTTGCTGCTTCAGTGTCTTTAGATATTTTTGTCAGATATTTTTGTTACTATGGAATACTGAAGTATAATTACAAGCATTTCATAAGTGTCAAAGGCTTTTATTGACAATTACATGAAGTTGATGCAAAGAGTCAATATCTGCAGTGTTGACCCTTCTTTTTCAAGACCTCTGCAATCCGCCCTGGCATGCTGTCAATTAACTTCTGGGCCACATCCTGACTGATGGCAGCCCATTCTTGCATAATCAGTGCTTGGAGTTTGTCAGAATTTGACAAACCTCTTGAGGATTGACCACAAGATCTCAATGGGATTAAGGTCTGGGGAGTTTCCTGGCCATGGACCCAAAATATCGATGTTTGTTCCCCGAGCCACTTAGTTATCACTTTTGCCTTATGGCAAGGTGCTCCATCATGCTGGAAAAGGCATTGTTCGTCACCAAACTGTTCCTGGATGGTTGGGATAAGTTGCTCTCTGAGGATGTGTTAGTACCATTCTTTATACATGGCTCTGTTCTTATGCAAAATTGTGAGTGAGCCCACTCCCTTAGCTGAGAAGCAACCCCACACATGAATGGTCTCAGGATGCTTTACTGTTGGCATGACACAGGACAATCTTACTGGCAGCAATATCCTTGCCTGTGAAGCCCTTTTTGTGCAAAGCAATGATGACGGCACGTCTTTCCTTGCAGGTAACCATGGTTGACAGAGGAAGAACAATGATTCCAAGCACCACCCTCCTTTTGAAGCTTCCAGTCTGTTATTCAAACTCAGTCAGCATGACAGAGTGATCTCCAGCCTTGTCTTCGTCAACACTCACACCTGTGTTAATGAGAGATTCACTGACAGTGGACATTTTTTGGGGGAATTCAGTTAATTTGCATGGCAAAGAGGGACTTTGCAATTAATTGCAATTCATCTGATCACTCTTCATAACATACAGGAGTATATGCAAATTGTCATAATACAAACTGAGGCAGCAGACTTTGGCAGCAGACAACATTTATATTGTGTCATTCTCAAAACTTTTGGCCACGACTGTACATTAAAAAAAAGGTAGGTGCGTGGATCAGAAAACCAGTCAGTATCTGGTATGACCACCATTTGTCTCATGCAGCATGACAAATTTCCTCACATAGAGTTGATCAGACTGTTGATTGTGGCCTGTGGAATGTTGTCCCACTCCTATTGAATGGCTGTGCGAAAGTTGCTGGATATTGGCGGGAACTGGAATATGCTGTCGTGCACCTCCATCCAGAGCATCCCAAACATGCTCAATGGGTGACATGTCTGGTGAGTATGCAGACCATGGAATTACTGGGACCTTTTCAGCTTGCAGAAATTGTGTACAGATCCTTGCTGAAACATTAGGCGATGACCACGGATGAATAGCACAACAATGGGCCTCAGGATCTCATCATGGTATCTCTGTGCCTTCAAATCGCCATCGATAAAATGCAATTGTGGTTGTTGTCCATAGTTTATGCCTGCCCATATCATAAACCCACCGTCACCATGGGGCACTCTGTTTACAACGTTGACATCAGCAAACCGCTCGCCCACAACGCCATACACATGGTCTGTGGTTATGAGGCCAGTTAGACGTTCTATTAAATTCTCTAAAACAACATTGGAGCCAGCTTATGGTAGAGAAATGAACATTAAATTCTCTGGCAACAGCTCTGGTGGACATTCCTGCAGTCAGCATGCCAATTGTCCCATCTGCCCCATCGGTGGCATGGTGTTGTGTGACAAAACTGCACATTTTAGAGTGGCCTTTTATTGTCCCCAGCACAAGGTTTAACAATCATGCTGTTTAATCAGCGACTTGATATGCCACACCTGTCAGGTGGATGGATTATCTTGGCAAAGGAGAAATGCTCACTAAAAAGGGATGTAAACAAATTTGTTTGCAAAATTTGAGAGAAATAAGCATTTTTTTAATGGAATTGTATTTCTTTATTTCAGCTCATGTAACATAGGACCAACACTTTACATGTTATATTTTTATTCATTGTATTTTAGTCAGGCATTGAACTGCATTCATCTATTCTGCCAACAATGCCTTACTCTACGTCATGGAATTTTGAGTCAAATATAACCTATTTTTAAAACCTGGTTTTGTAGCATAAACTGGGAATTTGATACTTTTTTCTGATATTATGATTGTCTGTTTGTTTCAAATCGGCAAAGCAGTTAAAAAGCTGTCAGTTCCACTTTCACCCATGACAATGACCTGCTTCAGACCATTGTTCTCTATGCACTGTCCTTTACTGTAGCCCAGTCAGCTGTTCCATATGCTCTGTCCTGCTTCACTAGTCTCATCTCATCTTCCTTCACTGTAAATGACAATAACAGTTATGGTAAATATAATACCTGCGCTAGGGTTAGTGTTTTGTATTTGTATTCATTATGGATCCCCATTAGATTCTGCCAAAGCAGCAGCTACTCTACCTGGGGTCCAGCAAAATTAAGGCAGTTTATACAATTTTAAAAACATTACAATACATTCACAGATTTCACAACACACTGTGTGCCCTCAGGCCCCTACTCCACCACTACCACATATCTACAGTACTAAATCAATGTGTATATATAGTGTGTATGTTATTGTGTGTGTGTGTGTGTGTGTGTGTGTGTGTGTGTGTGTGTGTGTGTGTGTGCCAATGAGGAAGGTAGGGAAATGACAATAACAGTCATGGTCAATGTAATACCCGGACTAGGGTTAGGTAGGGTAAAAGATAATACCCGGACTAGGGTTATTGTTTTGAGGAAGGTAGGGAAAGAGATAATACCAGGGTTAGGGTTAGTGTTTTGAGGAAGGTAGGGAATAATACCAGGGCTAGGGTTAGTGTTTTGAGGAAGGTAGGGAAAGAGATAATACCAGGGCTAGGGTTAGTGTTTTGAGGAAGGTAGGGAAAGAGATAATACCAGGGCTAGGGTTAATGTTTTGAGGAAGGTAGGGAAAGAGATAATACCAGGGTTAGGGTTAGTGTTTTGAGGAAGGTAGGGAAAGAGATAATACCAGGGCTAGGGTTAGTGTTTTGAGGAAGGTAGGGAAAGAGATAATACCAGGGCTAGGGTTATTGTTTTGAGGAAGGTAGGGAAAGAGATAATACCAGGGCTAGGGTTAGTGTTTTTAGGAAGGTAGGGAAAGAGATATTACCAGGGCTAGGGTTAGTGTTTTTAGGAAGGTAGGGAAAGAGATAATACCAGGGCTAGGGTTAGTGTTTTGAGGAAGGTAGGGAAAGAGAAGACATGTGAAGACATGTGGAGTCTCCACACAGAGCAGACCAGAGCAGAGTAGGGCCACAACTAGAGCCCCGGCCTTACAGCGCATGTTTCACACCCAGCAAGCAGAAGTCAGATTTAGCACCAGCGTACAAGCCACAGACACAACAGTACCTCCCTCTCCCCACCCTTTCTCCTCCCTTTCCTCCTCTCCTGTCCTTTCCTCAAATACACCACAGTACCCTTTGTCTCCTCCCTCCCACTCCAGACTGCTCCTGCTGCAAAACAAACCCATTGGCTAGCAGATTATCCTAATAGTGCATGTCTAGTGGTGTGTTTACACACAATCATTCACTGGGCGGAGGGCGGGAGTGTTCCGGTTGGTGCACCAGCACAATACCTGCTGACAGCCAACCTTAATAGCCCACAGAGCAAAGACCAAACTGCAGACCACACACACTTCCTCCTACCTGCCACTCTTGTCCTGCTCTCTCTGTTCACAAGTGTGTGTGTTTGGGTATGTGTGTGCATGTGTGAGTGTGTGAGTGCATTTACATATGTGATGACTCACAGCCAGTTGAGTGAGCAGCAGGTGCTGCAGTTGACAGTTAACCGACTCTGTGTGCACTACCCTGCTCCACTCTACAAAGACACACTGACAAACTGGATCTCTACCTCCAGCCCTCCTCCTCTGGTCCCCTGCCATCGCAGCAAGATGAGCCTCCACATCTGGTTCTCCAGAGACCACCAGACGCTCCTGTCATTAAGTGTGTCACTCGTAAAGACAAAACGGCATCTTTAAAGGTGGAATGACAGATCTTTAAAGGTGGAATGACAGTTTTACAGGTGCAGCCAGGACCATGTGAGTTAATGACGGGACAAATGAGACATGTTGCCACATTAACACACAGCCCTATTAAAGATGACACGCCTCAGATGGATGACTGTCAGGCCTGGGACGGAGAGGGGAGACCAGCTGCTGGCTAACGGACAAACAGACAGACAGACAGATGAATGACTGTCAGGCCTGGGACGGAGAGGGGAGACCAGCTGCTGGCTAACGGACAAACAGACAGACAGACAGATGGATGACCGTCAGGCCTGGGGCGGAGAGGGGAGACCAGCTGCTGGCTAACAGACAAACAGACAGACAGACAGATGGATGACTGTCAGGCCTGGGGCGGAGAGGGGAGACCAGCTGCTGGCTAACAGACAAACAGACAGACAGACAGATGGATGACTGTCAGGCCTGGGGCGGAGAGGGGAGACCAGCTGCTGGCTAACGGACAAACAGACAGACAGACAGATGGATGGACAGGCAGACAGACAGACGGATGGATGGACAGGCCTGGGGCGGAGAGGGCAGACCAGCTGCTGGCTAACGGACAAACAGACAGACAGACAGATGGATGGACAGGCAGACAGACAGATGGATGGATGGACAGGCCTGGGGCGGAGAGGGGAGACCAGCTGCTGGCTAACGGACAAACAGACAGACAGACAGATGGATGGACAGGCAGTCAGACAGATGGATGGATGGACAGGCCTGGGGCGGAGAGGGGAGACCAGCTGCTGGCTAACGGACAAACAGACAGACAGACAGATGGATGACTGTCAGGCCTGGGGCGGAGAGGGGAGACAAGCTGCTGGCTAACAGACAAACAGACAGACAGACAGATGGATGGACAGGCAGACAGACAAGACAAAGGCAGGCAGGCAGGCAGACACAAACACACGGCGTCTAAACAGAACGGAAGCCTGCTTTCATCACAGAGAGGAAACTTAAAGAGGCAGGTTAATAATTAGGCAGAGCCTTGTGCAGAGTCACATCCACAAACTAACAACCTGTTGTTGGGACACAAACCAGTGACATGCCATAATGGAATGTCAGGGTGTGTGTGTGTGTGTGTGTGTGTAGTGGGGAATTTCCATCTTAATGACAGAGTGGGTTGTCTACAGGTGACATATAGATTAGCTGTCACAGTGGTCAATGATTGAGCGAGACCCACCTAACTGAGAAAAGAAGGGCAAGGTAGCTCCCTATGTCCCATCATCATGTCATCTATCACTCCCCCATATCACCCATTCTGTACTCCACACCCAACAGTCCATAGTGAATTCTGGGACATCCTGTTTGTATTTTGTTCTATCCTCTCTTGATCACTTCTTTCATCATTCTATCTATCAAGTTGAAGGAACTGCCTTTCTACCATCTATCTCTCCCCCTCTCTCTCTCTCTTCCTCTCTTCCCCTCCCTCCCTCTCTCTCTCTTTCTCTCTTCCCCTCCCTCCCTCTCTCTCTCTCTTTCTCTCTTCCCCTCCCTCTCTCTCTCTCTCTTCCCCACCCTCTCTCTCGCTCTTCTCCATCCCTCTCTCTCTCTCTCTCTCTCCCCCTCTCTCTCACTCTCCTCCTCCCTCTCTTTCTCTCCCAACTGACTTTCACTTTGAGCTCTTGCCTCTACAAGTTGAGAGCAGAAGAATGTGCCAGTCTGAAGAGAATGAAGGAGAGCCATCAAAAATTAATTAATGTCTGCAGCCAAGTGCACTGGGCGTCAGTCAGGCAGTTAGGCAGGCACAGACGGGCATGAAATATCAAGTGCACGCTGTGCTGGAGAGGAGAGACGAGGGGTGAGAGGAGGAGTTAACGGAGAGAGAGAGGCCTCTCAACATGGGTCCAACATGGGAATAACACAGGACAGTCATCAGGCAAAACAAGACAGTGACACTCTCTATCTCTCAGTCAGTGAGTGTGTGTGTGTGTTTCACATGACTGCAGTAAGTGAGTGGTGAGAAAGGCATTACCCATGCTGCTGTACTTTGATCACTGTCACATGAGAGTTTACATGACAAAAATAATTCCAGAAGAGGTGAATCGTTATTCAGGGTCAGCATGAGTCCATCTGGGAAGCAGTATTTTCATTGTAGTTTCACACACACATACAGTGGGGGAAAAAAGTATTTGATCCCTGCTGATTTTGTATGTTTGCCCACTGACAAAGAAATGAATAGTCTATAATTTTAATGGTAGGTTTATTTGAACAGTGAGAGACAGAATAACAACAAAAATATCGAGAAAAACGCATGTCAAAAATGTTATAAATTGATTTGCATTTTATTGAGGGAAATAAGTATTTGATCCCCTCTCAATCAGAAAGATTTCTGGCTCCCAGGTGTCTTTTATACAGGTAACGAGCTGAGATTAGGAGCACACTCTTAAACGGAATGCTCCTAACTGCAGCATGTTACCTGTATAAAAGACACCTGTCCACAGAAGCAATCAATCAGATTCCAAACTCTCCACCATGGCCAAGACCAAAGAGCTCTCCAAGGATGTCAGGGACAAGATTGTAGACCTACACAAGGCTGGAATGGGCTACAAGACCATCGCCAAGCAGCTTGGTGAGAAGGTGACAACGGTGCGATTATTCGCAAATGGAAGAAACACAAAAGAACTGTCAATATCCCTCGGCCTGGGGCTCCATGCAAGATCTCACCTCGTGGCGTTGCAATGATCATGAGAACGGTGAGGAATCAGCCCAGAACTACACGGGAGGATCTTGTCAATGATCTCAAGGCAGCTGGGACCATAGTCACCAAGAAAACAATTGGTAACACACTACGCCGTGAAGGACTGAAATCCTGCAGCGCCCGCAAGGTCCCCCTGCTCAAGAATACATATACATGCCCGTCTGAAGTTTGCCAATGAACATTTGAATGATTCAGAGGACAACTGGGTGAAAGTGTTGTGGTCCGCTGAGACCAAAACTCAACTCTGCCATCAACTCAACTCTGCCATCAACCCAAAACTCAACTTTGCCATCAACTCAACTCGCCGTGTTTGGAGGAGGAGGAATGCTGCCTATGACCCCAAGAACACCATCTCCACCGTCAAACATGGAGGTGGAAACATTATGCTTTGGTGGTGTTTTTCTGCTAAGGGGACAGGACAACTTCACCGCATCATTTGACGGGGCCATATACTGTCAAATCTTGGGTGAGAACCTCCTTCCCTCAGCCAGGGCATTGAAAATGGGTCGTGGATGGGTATTCCAGCATGACAATGACCCAAAACACACGGCCAAGGCAACAAAGGAGTGGCTCAAGAAGAAGCATATTAAGGTCCTGGAGTGGCCTAGCCAGTCTCCAGACCTTAATCCCATAGAAAATCTGTGGAGGGAGCTGAAGGTTCGAGTTGCCAAATGTCAGCCTCGAAATCTTAACGACTTAGAGTAGATCTGCAAAGAGGAGTGGGACAAAATCCCTCCTGAGATGTGTGCAAACCTGGTGGCCAACTACAACAAACGTCTGACCTCTTTGATTGGGTTTTGCCACCAAGTACTAAGTCATGTTTTGCAGAGGGGTCAAATACTTATTTCCCTCATTAAAAGGCAAATCATTTTATAACATTTTTGACATAAGTTTATCTGGATTTTTTTGTTGTTATTCTGTCTCTCACTGTTCATATAAACCTACCATTAAAATTATAGACTGATCATTTCTTTGTAAGTGGGCAAACGTACAAAATCAGCAGGGGATCAAATACTTTTTTCCCCCACTGTATACACACAAACATAACAACGATTCACCTCTTCTGGAATTGTTTTTGTCATGTAAACTCTCATGTGACAGTGATCAAAGTACAGCAGCATGGGTAATGCCTTTCTCACCACTCACTTACTGCAGTCATGTGAAACACACACACACACACACACACACACACACACACACACACACACACACACACACACACACACACACACACACACACACACACACACTTTCTCTTGACCAAGCCTTCCTCTGTAATCCAACCATGCCGGTTATAGGAGACAAATGCTGATATATTCAGTCCATAATTAATATGTTCACTCCCATCGGCAGCTTAACCGCAATTGATTTTTCAATCTGTTTACTGTTAGCTCTGCACTGCTGCCATATCATCAGATGTACTCCTCTCCTCCTCTCTCTCACACACACACACACACACACACACACACACACACACACACACACACACACACACACACACACACACACACACACACACACACACACACACACACACACACACACACACACACACACACACACACACACACACACTCCTTTCTTTCACCTTTGGTCACCCTTATTCTTCTCATTTTGACTGCTCATGAATTTATTTATTTTATTACTCTGCCGTTTTTTAAGTCATGCCCCCCTCCGTCCTTGACTTTTCCTAAATAAGTCTATATAACACACTGCCTCCTGACAGTAGGGCCTGCTCTGCTCCGTCCTTGACTGTTCCTAAATAAGTCTATATAACACACTGCCTCCTGACAGTAGGGCCTGCTCTGCTCCGTCCTTGACTTTTCCTAAATAAGTCTATATAACACACTGCCTCCTGACAGTAGGGCCTGCTCCGCTCCGTCCTTGACTTTTCCTAAATAAGTCTATATAACACACTGCCTCCTGACAGTAGGGCCTGCTCTGCTCCGTCCTTGACTGTTCCTAAATAAGTCTATATAACACACTGCCTCCTGACAGTAGGGCCTGCTCTGCTCCGTCCTTGACTTTTCCTAAATAAGTCTATATAACACACTGCCTCCTGACAGTAGGGCCTGCTCTGCTCCGTCCTTGACTTTTCCTAAATAAGTCTATATAACACACTGCCTCCTGACAGTAGGGCCTGCTCCACTCCGTCCTTGACTTTTCCTAAATAAGTCTATATAACACACTGTCTCCTGACCGACAGTTGAAAGCACATTGTCCAGCTGATATTCACCCGGATAATTGCCTCGAACCTAAACTATACCGAAACTAATTTCACACATAAAACAACAGATTAAATTATTTAATTAAAGTATTATGGGGAGACAAAGGGAGTAAGGGTGAGTTGATGAGTGAGGGGAAGCAAACGATGCATAATTATGTAATCCCCAATTGTGAATGAAGAACAGAGCGGGCCATTCTATTGGTATTGATCCATTCTAAATCTAATCTTCAGATGGTATATCAGTCCACCGAACCAAAGCAGTCTTATCAGTCTACTCTGACTTACTTGGAGTAGGCTACTTAGTGAGAGCGTGTGTAATTGTACATGCTGAACGGCTTTCAATTTCTGGGAAAATATCCACATCGGCAGCAGGTGAGCCAGTGTCGAAGAACGTGGTGATGAGGCTTGTGGAACCTTGCGTTGACAATGGGAGAAATGTCACTATGGACAATTTCTTCACTTCACTGTCATTGGCGAACAAGTTGCTTCCAAAGAAAACAAGTCCGCCGGCACCATGGACAAAGTGAGACGGGAGCTCCCTCCCTCAGTGCAAAATAAGGCACCTGCACAGCCATTGTACTCCATAACGACGGGACACAACAAGAGGAAACCGGAGACGATTACGTATTACAACCAAACAAAGGTATGTCAAAGTGTGTCAAGCAAGTGAAAGGTACGAATATTGAGTCAACTGTTGACCCCCCCCCCCCCCCCCAGAACCGCTAGTGCCTGTGGTAAATTCAATAGATTGGACATGATTTGGAAAGGTACACACCTGTCTATATAAGGTCCCACAGTTGACTGTGGATGTCAGAGCATGCATAGTCAAAACCAAGCCAATGTGTGTGTGTGTGTATGTGTGTGTGTGTGTGTGTGTGTGTGTGTGTGTGTGTGTGTGTGTGTGTGTGTGTGTGTGTGTGTGTGTGTGTGTGTGTGTGTGTGTGTGTGTGTGTGTGTGTGTGTGTGTGTGTGTGTGTGTGTGTGTGTGTGTGTGTGTGTGTGTGTGTGTGTGTATGTATGTATGTATGTATGTATGTATGTGTGTGCATGCGTATGCATGTGTCTGTGTGTAAAACAATATCCCCCCTCTGCTCTCAGACACACAGGAGTCTAAATTCTAACTGTATTTACATCGGAGTGGATCTGATATGGTTGAGGCTCACCCTGACAGAACACGCCACGACCCGGGTGCAGGAAGAAGGTCGAGAGGAGAGAACAAGCAGGCCTCTCAACACAGAACCCAAGAGCTGCCGGGAAATTCCATCTGAGCACTCAACGACATGGCTGCTCTATTTTCACCACAGGTGCTCCAGCTGTGTGAAGCCTGAACTTACACCAGACATGATATCCAAGGCATATACTGTCTGTAGGCTATATTGTGTGAGTGAATAGCTGGCCTGTAGTGCATACTGTACGTGAAGTCTGAACTTTTACTAGACATGCTTCTTAAGACTATTAAGTGACATCAGAGATTCTGGAGGCTGGCTAGTCTATTCTATAGCGAGAGTGAACAGTGCAGCTGAGGTGAATACATCTGTGAAGTCTGAACCTGGTTGTTTCCTATGAAACGATAGCAGGGCTTCTGCGCGCTCTGTATGTTATGTGAGAGTGAACAGCGCAGCTGAGGTGAATACATCTGTGAAGTCTGAACCTGGTTGTTTCCTATGAAACGATAGCAGGGCTTCTGCAGGCTGTGTATATTATCTGAGAGTGAACAGTGCAGCTGAGGTGAATACATCTGTGAAGTCTGAACCTGGTTGTTTCCTATGAAACGATAGCAGGGCTTCTGCAGGCTGTGTATATTATCTGAGAGTGAACAGTGTAGCTGAGGTGAATACATCTGTGAAGTCTGAACCTGGTTGTTTCCTATGAAACGATAGCAGGGCTTCTGCGCGCTCTGTATGTTATGTGAGAGTGAACAGCGCAGCTGAGGTGAGTGGAGGACAAATCCAATTAGAGTTTTAATTTAATTGCAGCTTGAGATCAGGGTGAGTGTATCAAAGAAGGCACAAGGGAGAGGAGAAGCAACGTCTGAATGAGCAGGGCTGCAGAATGTGGAGAGAAATTCAATGGGTTGAGTTGATGATTGTATGGTTCAATCAGTTGGTGCTCGATTGTTTAGGTCTACATTCTAATGGGAGAATACATGCCTCCTTGACCTGCATGGGTCATCACTGGTCAATCACACATTCCAAAGACGGGCATGTAACCTTACAAACATCATGGTACTGGCAATCTACTCCTATAGTCAAAAGTAGTGCACTATATAGGGAATAGGGTGGCTATCGAGATACATCCCATGTTGGATTTGATTAATTACTTGAGGCATGTTAGATGAGGCATGTCGAAGCTTCCCTTTCTGAAAGTTAAAGAAGGAGAATCCAGCTAATGGATTTAGAGTGTCAGTGGCAAGTGAACATTCACAGCCAAGATAATTGCTGAGCAAATATTCTCCAGACCCAGATAATCCATGTAAATTCTCCCTGCCTTTCTCGCTGTTTTATGATGATAATTCCCCTCAGAGATGAGGAGAAAGCAGAGTGAAATGACTTTCTCTAAAGTAATCTCTCTTTCTCTCTCTATCCAGCATGTCTGCATATTTAGCAGCTCAATGCAAAGTAACCGCAATCTTTTGGGTGGTTTTCTGGACCTAATCTGTTAAATTCCTAGACCAAAACTAATCCTCAAACAGCATGTTGGAAGAGAAAGGCAAACAAGCCAAGCCCTGCTGATACTGAGTTGACAGTCTGATCTGGACTAGGCGGTCTCTCCTGAGACTGAACACAGACAGTAGCCTCATTTAGGAGGAGTGATTCTCATTTCACTGATTAGCTTGGTCAATAACTACAGTAGTAGGCTATAACTGACTATTAACCAACTATTATACCTTGGCTTCTTCAAGCAGATATCAATGTCACTCTGTTAGCTACATCAGGGCCAATGCTAATGGAAGAGACTAGAGGAAGATGCAGACGTTGTTATTGTGTTATATTACACATGTCCTTGTAGCAACAGGCATGCCTTGTTGAGTGAACTTTGATCACTCAACACAGACAGTTTATAACCGTGTAACCTGATTGTCTGTCTGCTGGCACTGGTGGTGAGAGTTAGTGAGGTCTGTCTCCCCTACAACTATCTGTCATGTGGGATGATCATTGACGGGGTTGTATCCTACTGAAGTGGATGTGATGTGGGTTGTGGTTGCAGAAAGGCTGTTTGGTATCACATTCACTGCTGATAATGAACACTCCTTACTATGGTATGCACTGTAAAAGTAAATTATGGTGATGATGAGGAGGAGGGCGATAAGGAAGATAAGGAGGAGGAAGAGGTGGGAGTTATTGAATCATAGCCTATGCATTATGGTTGTAAACTATGATAATCTAAAATGTTGTTACAACACTATTATTACACAGTTATTACTACAAACATGTAATCCAAGTTGCAAGTAGCTGTAAAACTGAGGTTAGGACCCATTTGGTCCACACTGGTGAGTAACAGGTGTAAAACACACTTAGACAGAGTTCAGTGAATACAACTGAGAGTCAACATTACACAGACTCAAGTTGCTTGCTGCATGTTGCTAGCTAATTGTCAGCCAGTCTCTTACCTCCAAAAAGGTGAGGTGAAAGGTGTGCTGGTAATGATCCAATCAACAACCGGGGACCCCCTTGCCCACTGCTGGACCTGTCCCTCTCTGTCTCCTCCGGGGTGCTGCTGCCAGACTCCTGCGAGCTGTAGGCTCCACTGCTGTTGGGGATGTTGATGCCTGACTGGGGTCTTGGCCCTGACCCTCCAGAACTGCCTCCCACGGACCTCGTCCTGGGGCCAATGTGTTGACTGGAGGTCGCTGTGGTTCCCGAGGCCCCATGAGCCGACTGGCCGTACGCGTGATAGCTCATTGCCATGGCTGCAGTCCTACCGTTCCCATTGCTGGTAGTAGAGGTGCTCGAAGGTAGATCCGAGCCCGAGTAAGCCCTGGTCCGTCCGTTAGCGGCTGGGCTGCTCTGCTTAGCCCCCATGTCGTTCGCTGGTGCCAACACACGTCGACAGATTTACCGTGAATTATTAAAGGGCTCGTGCAGCACGGTGGCGGTCAGTGAGTGTGCCACATTTAAAACGCAAAGGGACACAAGTACACGACCACCCAGTCCAGTACAGTGTTTAAAAGAAAAATACCAAAAGTGGAAATTATACGTCGTTACGACCACAATGACAGATTGAAAATGTCAATGAATAAAAGTAACTGACAGCGATGCAAAACTGCGGTTTGGAAAGCTGTCCTTTCGGTGTGTTAAAAACAAAGTAAATAAGCTTGACATTAAAACTTCGCGAATAGTTCAGAACATGTCACGACCATAATCCAGAATAAGTAGTTGTTGCCATTTTGCAGTTATCGCATCTTTCCTCGTCCCGGTTGCTTGTTTTGGATTAATATGCTTTGACTTGTTTTCTGAATAATGACAGCCCGCCATATGTCCTCTTTATCATACGAAAGTGAAGAGCCACGCTCCCCACGCTTCCTTGTTAGCCGACCGCAGGCAGTCACAGTGAAACTATTATAATGTAGGAGGAAGTGATGGAGGGAAGGGGATGACAGAAACAGCAGAGCAGAAACGACAATAGCGGGGACGGGGCTCCGTGCGCACAGCACTGAGCACTGACTTGGTTGCGGAGTGAGTCGAGTTTGGAGGCGGATCCTCTGTCTTTGTGCGTCAGGTTACGTCAGCACCAGCAGTGCACAAGCCAAGCGACATTAATAACAAGAGCAAGCCTCACTCAGGAGTGGCAAGTCTGGGCAATAGGATCAATGACAGTGGGAAAGGACTGAGGATACTTTTAGTACCTGTTAAATTATACGCATTTGTTGCTGGAAACAAGCCACAAATAGATCTAGGCAAACCTGCAAACTCAATTATGGTTCATGCCCCTCTTATAAAACATAATAAACCATAGACTCTAGGAATAAACTGATAAACTACAGTTTCAAGAATCCATTCACATGCAGGACATTCAATTACTTTTGGCGACATTTATTGCATAGGCCTACAGCCATACTTATCTAGAATATTAGGTCAGATGTAACCCAGTTAAGAAATGACTGTCATGTAACCTACAAAGGGTTAATCCAGGATCAAAATAACCTATGCCACAACATTTTGCATATCATTGTCTGGAACATGTAAAACATTATACAATGTTGATGATGATGATGTCACAATGACGATGATGTCACATATTTCTTGTTGATTCATATTTGGGTCGATTCAATTAAGTACACAGACAGCCATTTTTTTTAAAGACATTACACTTAATCAACATTATCGCATGAACATGTTTTGAAAACTAAAATCCCAGTGTCTATATGCATAGAGAATGGTGTAATATGCCAATTGTCTCTGCTTTATTCAAATGTATCACTGGCTGTATTGCTATCTGAACGCTGCTATTGCTGATAATATGGAGAGGATACTGACAGAGAGAGAGAGAGAGAGAACACACTGATATGTTTCGCTGGCTTGAATCCCCGAGACGACTATGTGAAAAATCTGATGTGCTTAACCCTATTTGATGGATAAGAGCGTCTGATAAAATGTAAATAATTGTTTTGGCCCATGTACAGTACCAGTCCAGGGTGTTTCTTTATTTTTACTATTTTCTACATTGTAGAATAATAGTGAAGACATCAAAACTCCTAACAAAAATATATTTTATAGTAGCCACCATTTGCCTTGATGACAGCTTTGCACAATCTTAGCATTCTCTCAACCAGCTTCACCTGGAATGCTTTTCCAACAGTCTTAAAGGAGTTCCCACTTGTTGGCTGCTTTTTCTTCACTCTGCGGTCCAACTCATCCCAAACCATCACAATTTGGTTGAGGTCGGGTGATTGTGGAGGCCAGGTCATCTGCTGCAGCACTCCATCACTCTCATTGGTCAAATAGCCCTTACACAGCCTGGAGGTGTGTTTTGGGTCATTGTCCTGTTGAAAAACAAATTATAGTCCCGCTAAGCACAAACCAGATGGGATGGCGTATCACTGCAGAATGCTGTGGTAGCCATGCTGGTTAAGTGTGCCTTGAATTGTAAATAAATCACAGTCAGTGTCACCAGCAAAGCACCCCCACACCATCACACCTCCTCCTCCATGCTTTAGGGTGGGACCACACATGCAGAGATCATCCGTTCCCCTACTCTGCGTCTCACAAAGACATGGAAGTTGGAACAAAAATCTCAAATTTGGACTCATCAGACCAAAGGACAGATTTCCACCGATCTAATGTCCATTGCTCATATTTCTTGGCCCAAGCAAGTCTCTTCTTATTATTGGTGTCCTTTAGTCGTGGTTTCTTTGCAGTAATTAGACCATGAAGGCCTGATTCACGCAGTCTCCTCTGAACAGTTGATGTTGAGATGTGTCAGTTACTTGAACTCTGTGAAGGATTTAAATGGTCTGCAATTTCTGAGGCTAGTAACTCTAATGAACTTATCCTCTACAGCAGAGGTAACCCTTGGTCTTCCTTTCCTGTGGCGGTCCTCACGAGAGCCAGTTTCATTATAGCGCTTGATGTTTTTTGCGACTGCACTTTAAGAACAAAGTTCTTGAAATGTTCCGAATTGACTGACCTTCATGTCTTAAAGTAATGATGGACTGTTGTTTCTCTTTGCTTATTTGAGCTGTTCTTGCCATAATATGGACTTGGTCACAACACAACTGATTGGCTGAAACGCATTAAGAAGTTAAGAAATTACACAAATTAACTTTTAATTCTTAGGGCTAGGCGTCCTGTCAGTGGGACACCTGTTGACAATTTCCGGTGAAATTGGAGGGCGAGCAATTCAAATAAATAATCGTAAAAATGATGGATATTAAACATCTAGGTACATACATGTCTTATATTGGTTAAAAGCTTACATTCTTGTTAATCTAACTGCATTGTCCGATTTACAACAGGCTTTACAGCGAAAGCATGCCATGCGATTGAGGCCGGCGCCCCACATCAACATATTTTTCAACCAGCACAGGCTTCATAAAATCACAAATAGCAATTAAATAATCACTTACTTTTTGAAAATCTTCCTCTGATTTGCAATCCAAAGGGTCCCAGCAACAACATACATGGTTGTTTTGTTAGATAAAATCCTTCTTTATATCCCAAAAAGTCTGTTTAGTTGGCGCCATCGATTTGAGTTCAACATGCAGAGAAAGGAATCCAAAAAGCTACCGCTAGACTTTGTTAAAACAAGTCAAACTACATTTCTATTTAATCCTCAGGTAACCTAAAATGTAATTAAACTATAATATTTCGTACGGAAAGAAGTATGTTCAATAGAAAAGTAAAATTATCAAGAACGGGTCCTCTTTGTCGCGCACCCGCAGATTGATTTCCAACTGTGACTCCCAGTACCAAAACTCAAAATTCTTCCTTGTTTTGAAGAAACAAGCCTGAAACCTTGAACAAAGACTGTTGACATCTAGTGGAAGCCATAGGAATTGCAATCTGGGAGCTGGAATTGCATAGGACCCGTAGCTATTAATTGTAAAAAAATTCTGGTTGGTTTTTGTTTGGATTTTCTCCTACCATATCAATTGTGTTATAGTTTCATACATTATTTTAACATTGCTACAAACTTCAAAGTTTTTTCTATCCAATGGTGCCAATTATATGCATATCCTGGCTTCTGGGCCTGGGTAACAGGCAGTTTACTTTGGGCACGTCAGTCAGGTGGAAATTCTGAAAAAAGGACCCTAGCCCTTACAAGTTGAAATGCATTCCAGGTGACTACCTCATGAAGCTGGTTGAGAGAATGCCAAGAATGTGCAAAGCTGTCATCAAGGCAAAGGGTGGATAAAATATATTTGGATTTGTTTAACACTTATTTCATTGTTTTGATGTCTTCACTATTATTCTACAATGTAGAAAATAGTAAAAAAATAAAGAAAAACCCTTGAATGAGTAGGTGTGTCCAAACTATTGACTGGTACTGTATATTTACTGGGAAGCGACCCTGCTCTGAACACTCCATTCATTCTTTAATTCACAATTTTGAATCAGTAATTATTTGTATTTTTTTTACATTACCTTTTCGCTTTATAAAATAAATATTATGAGACATAATTTGAGACGTTCTCTACATAGAAACATTGTACTTTTCTTTCTCAAATCGTTTGAAATTGGACTACATGATCTTATGCTAGAGACATACTCTTGTGTTAATCATTCAATAAATCACATTTGAATGGAGAGCTTATACCTATGGAACATGCCATGAATGCTGAAACTAGCTCTCACAGTCAGTTTCTCAAACGGCAAATTTAAAAGTTCTTCCAAATGTCACATTTCTAAGTGTTTTAGGTTAAGTTAAGACATTGACTCCGAAATCTTAAATTTAGCCATTAACATCGAATGGTAAGGGTTAAGGTTTAGGATAGGCTTAAAACAAATCTCAAAAACAACATTCTATGGCTTTCTTACGCCCATTGATCATCCCCGTCCACAACGCCATAGCAAAACCGAATCTAAACTCAGCAAAAAAAGAAACATTGTCACGTCCTGACCAGTATAGAGTATATTTGGTTATTGTAGTTTGGTCAGGACGTGGCAGAGGGGAGTTGATGTATGTTTATGGGGTTTGTCACTGGTCTATGTCTGTGTTTCTATGTCTAGTTAATTGGGGTTGGACTCTCAATTGAAGGCAGGTGGGTTGAATTGCCTTTGATTGGGAGTCCTATATAGTGGGGTGTGTTTGTCTTTGTGTTTCGTGGGTAGTTGTTTTTTGCACTGCTAGTTATAGCCTGCGAAACTGTCTCCTGTCGTGTTGTCTGCATTTGTTGTTTTTTCGTGATCAACGTGTTTAATAAACATGCTGTTGAGCACACAACCTGCTGCGTAACAGTCCACGTTCTCCGACAGTGATTTCGCGATATCGTCAGAAGACGACGTTCGTGACAAACATCCCTTTTTCATGACCCTGTCTTTCAAAGATAGCTGATAAAAATCCAAATAACTTCACAGATCTTCATTGTAAAGGGTTTAAACACTGTTTCCCATGCTTGTTCAAAGAACCATAAACAATTAATGAACATGCACCTGTGGAATGGTCGTTAAGACACTAACATCTTACAGACGGTTGGCAATTAAGGTCACAGTTATCCTCTGGGACATGTGGGACGCTAGCAACAAAACTCTCATAATTCAAATTTCTCAAACACACAAGTATTATACACCATTTTAAAGATAAGATGCTCCTTAATCCAACCACAGTGTCCGATTTCAAAAAGGATTTACGGCGAAAGCATAACATTAGATTATGTTAGGACAGCGCCTAAACATGAAAAACCACACAGCCATTTTCCAAGCAAGGAGAGGCGTCACAAAAACCAGAAATGCAGCTAAAATGAATCACTAACCTTTGATGATCAAAGGTAAAGGTAAAAGGTAAAAATATAAAGTTCATATTTATATCCATAAACCCCATTTTACATTGGCGCCTGATGTTCAGAAAATGTATTCCCACCAAAACACCCGGTGAATGAGCACATCAATTTACAAAAATACTCATCATAAACGTTGATAAAATTTACAACAGTTATTGAAAGAATTATAGATACACTTCTCCTTAATGCAACCGCTGTGTCAGATTTTAAAATAGCTTTACGGCGAAAGCACATTGTTCAATATTCTGAGTACAGAGCTCAGCCATCAAATCAAGCTCTGCCAAGTTCTGGAGTCAACTAAACTCAGAATTAGTATTATAAATCTTCCCTTACCTTTGCTGATCTTCGTCGGAATGCACTCCCATGACTCCCACTTCCACAATAAATTTAATTTTTGTTCGAAATACTCCATATTTATGTCCAAATACCACAGAGGGCAAAACTAGAGACGAAAAGTCAAATAGTTCCATTACCGTTCGTAGAAACATGTCAAACGATGTTTACAATCAATCCTTAGGGTCTTGTTAACATAAAACTTCGATAATATTCCAACCGGACAATAGCGTATTCATTACAGAGGAAAAAGAGGGAGCGCACCAGCGTGCAGTAAACAACTCACTGGTCCCAGGCAGTCCACTGATTGACTGAGCTCCTATTCTCTGCCCAGTAACAGTAGAAGGAAGAAACAAGTTTCTAAATGCTTTTGACAGCCAATGGAAGCCTTTGGAAGTGCAAAATGACCCCACAGACAATGTAGTTTGAATAGGGATTAGATAGAAAAACTACAAGTCACTTCCTGGTTGGATTTTTTCTCAGGTTTTTGCCTGCCATATGAGTTCTGTTATACTCACAGACATCATTCAAACAGTTTTAGAAACGTCAGAGTGTTTTATATCCAAATCTACTAATGATATGCATATCCTACCTTCTGGGCCCAAAAAGCAGGCAGTTTAATTTGGGCACGTATTCATCTGAATTTCTGAATACTGCCCCCTGTCACCAAGAAGTTATGAAAGCTTAGGACACTAAAGAGGCCTTTCTACTGACTCTGAATAACACAAAAAAAGATGCTCAGGGTCCCTGCTCATCTGCTAGAACGTGCCTTAGGCATGCTGCAAGGAGGCATGAGGACTGCAGATGTGGCCAGAGAAATAAATTGAGATGCCTAAGACAGCACTACAGGGAGACAGGACAGACAGCTGATCGTCCTCGCAGTGGCAGACCACTTGTAACAACGCCTGCACAGGATCGGTACATCCGAACATCACACCTGCGGGACAGGTACAGGATGGCAACAACAACTGCCCGAGTTACACCAGGAATGCATAATCCCTCCATCAGTGCTCAGATTGTTCGCAATAGGCTGAGAGAGGATGGACTGAGGGCATGTAGGCCTGTTGTAAGGCAGGTCCTCACCAGACAACATTGCCTATGGGCACAAGCCCACCGTCGCTGGACCAGACAGGACTGGCAAAAAGTGCTCTTCACTGATGAGTCGCAGTTTTGTCTCACCAGGGGTGATGGTTGGATTCGCGTTTATCGTTGAAGGAATGAGCGTTACACAGAGGCCTGTACTCTGGAGCCAGATCGATTTGGAGGTGAAGGGTCCGTCATGGTCTGGGGCGGTGTGTCACAGCATCATCGGACTGAGCTTGTTGTCATTGCAGGCAATCTCAACGCTGTGCGTTACAGGGAAGACATCCTAATCCCTCATGTGGTACCTTCCTTCAGGCTCATCCTGACATGACCCTCCAGCATGACAATGCCACCAGCCATACTGCTCGTTCTGTGCGTGATTTCCTGCAAGACAGGAATGACAGTGTTCTGCCATGGCCAGCGAAGAGCCCGGATCTCAGTCCCATTGAGCACGTCTGGGACCTTTTGGATCGGAGGGTGAGGGCTAGGGCCATTCCCCCCAGAAATGTCCGGGAACTTGCAGGTGCCTTTGTGGAAGAGTGGGGTAACATTTCACAGCGAGAACTGGCAAATCTGGTGCAGTCCATGAGGAGGAGATGCACTGCAGTACTTAATGCAGCTGGTGGCTACACCAGATACTGACTGTTCCTTTTGATTTTGACCCCCCCTTTGTTCAGGGACACATTATTCCATTTCTGTTAATCACATGTCTGTGGAACTTGTTCAGTTTATGTCTCAGTTGTTGAATCTTGTTATGTTCATACAAATATTTACACATGTTAAGTTTGCTGAAAATAAATGCAGTTGACAGTGAGAGGACGTTTCTTTTTTTGCTGAGTTCACTTGAAGGTAACAGCGCTCACTGTTGCCTCTACAGGCCAATTTCCACATCATATCCTGACGTCCTCAGACATGGATGGCTGGGATTAAGACAGCCTCAGACAATCACTCGATCACAGACGGAGCATTTATGTTTGTGAGTGTGCTTTTGTTTGTGTGTGCATGTGTGTGTGTGTGCATGCATGCATGCTTGTGTGTGTTTTTGTTTGTGTGTGCATGCATGTTTAAGTTTGAGTTGTGCATTGAAGTACATATAAGTGTGGTTAATCTTCGACCACATTTTCTCCCTCTGCTTAACCCGGCTGAGAGCTGTATGACTTTCTGGCCTGCTGGCTTGCTGGTCTGCTGGCCAAAGACACTGGGCCTGGTTGGGTTGGAAGCCTGCTTAACCCTAATCCCCAGTCTAATGCCATTATGGCGACCAACAACACTGATGTACGATGGGAAAAATACATTTACATTTTAGTTATTTAGCAGACACTCTTATCAAGAGCGACTTACAGTCATAGTAAGTACATTTTTCCTTCATAAAGTAGTTATCAGCAAAGTGGGCGCAAGTAAGGATCTTGTACATGTAGGCTACAGTGGCTGTATGCCTTGGTTTAGCCAACTGACTACATGTACAATTAGACACATACAGTGCATTCGGAAAGTATTCAGACCCCTTGACTTTTTCCACATTTTATTGCGTTACATTGTTATTCTAAAATGGATTAAATAACTACAAATCTTCATTAATTTACACACAATACCCCATAATGACAAAGTGAAAATAGGTTTTTAGACATTTTTGCAAATGCATTAAAAATAAAAACAGAAATACCTTATTTACATAAGTAATCAGACCCTTTGCTAAGAGACTCAAAATTAAGCTCAGGTGCATCCTGTTTCCATTGATCATCCTTGAGATGTTTCTACAACTTGATTGGAGTCCACCTGTGGTAAATTCAATTGATTGGACATGATTTGGAAAGGCACACACCTGTCTATATAAGGTCTCACAGTTGACAGTGGATGTCAGAGCAAAAACCAAGCCATGAGGTCGAAAGAATTGTCCGTAGAGTTCTGAGACAGGATTGTGTCGAGGTAGAGATCTGTACCTCATACAAAAAAAATCTGCAGCTTTGAAGGTCCCCAAGAACACAGTGGCCTCCATCATTCTTAAATGGAAGAAGTTTGGAACCACCAAGACTCTTCCTAGAGCTGGCCGACCGGCCAAATTGAGCAATCGGGGGAGAAGGGCCTTGGTCAGGGAGGTAACCAAGAACCCGATAGTCACTCTGACAGAGCTGCAAAGTTCCTCTGTGGAGATGGGAGAACCTTCCAGAAGGACAACCATCTCTGCAGCACTCCACAAATTAGGCCTTTATGGTAGAGTGACCAGACGGAAGCCACTCCTCAGTAAAAGGCACATGACAGCCCGCTTAGAGTTTGCCAAAAGGCACCTAAACGACTCAGACCATGACAAACAAGTTCTCTGGTCTGATAAAACCAAGATTGAACTCTTTTGCCTGAGTGCCAAGCGTCACGTCTGGAGGAAACCTGGTACCATCCCTACGATGAAGCATGGTGGTGGCAGCATTATGCTGTGGGGATGTTTTTCAGCGGCAGGGACTGGGAGACTAGGATCGAGGGAAAGATGCACGGAGCGAAGTACGGACAAAACCTGCTCCAGGGTGCTCAGGAACTCAGACTGGTGCGAAGGTTCACCTTCCAACAGGACAACGACCCTAAGCACACAGCCAAGACAATGCCGGAGTGGCTTCGGAACAGGTCTCTGGATGTCCATAAGTGGCCCAGCCAGAGCCCGGACTTGAACCAGATATAACATCTCTGGAGAGACCTGAAAATAGCTGTGCAGCGACGCTCCCCATCCAACCTGACAGAGCTTGAGAGATTCTGCAGAGAAGAATGGGAGAAACTCCCCAAATACAGGTGTACCAAGCTTGTAGCGTCATACCAAAGAAGACTTGAGGCTGGAATCGCTGCCAAAGATGCTTCAACAAAGTACTGAGTAAAGGGTCTTAATACTTATGTAAATGTAATATTTCAGTTTACAATTTTTTTTTATAGATTTGCAAAAATTTCAAAAAACCTGTTTTAGCTTTGTCATTATGGGGTATTGTGTGTAGATTTATGAGAGAAAATAACAATTTAATCCATTTTACAATAAGGCTGTAACGTAACAAAATGTGGAAAAAGTCAAGCGGTGTGAATACATTCCGAATGCACTGTACCTCTGCAGTCGTGGTTACAGTTAATGATGAGTTTGCAGTATAGTTAGACATTAACTGAAACAGATTTAATGTAGCTTGTCAGTGGACATTTTTGGGAAGGAATTTGTTGCACCCCGAATGGCAACCTGTTCTCTACAGTACACTACTTTGACCAGGACCCTAGTGCACTATGTAGGGAATAGAATGTCATTTGGGACACAACCATTAAATACAGTGAAGGAGAACCTCTCCTCAGCATTGACACTCAACCATGAACTAACTGTACAGTAAGTCCTCACATTTCCTTATCTAAAACAGGCTGATTGTCTCCTTCTCCCTCTCTCCGAGCTGAAGGCGCATTCCTCTTAGCTGTTGTGGAGGAAATTCCTCGAATTGCAGCAGTTGCATTCCATCATTCAGCAATCAAACGCCTTCACAGGAGAATATTCTGCCTGCCTCAGAGACAGAGAGAGAGATAGACATAGAGAGAGATAGAGAGATAGAGAGAAAAAGAGAGACATAGAGGGAGAGAGATAGAGAGAGAGAAGAAGAAGAAGAAGAAGAAGAAAAGAAGCAGAGCTCTCATTCCGCAAAGTCTCTGTCTTTATATAGACCAATATAAATTATGTTCTGACCTAAGTACAGCATGGTGAGCAGTTAGCTGGCTAATGAAAATACGAATTCTTATCCCGCCTCTTCCCGTCTCAGAATAGCCCTCTCTACCTGTCAATCAATCGATGGTCATGCTGCAGGATTTCCACGGTAACCCTCTGTCATTATGTTCAACGTGATGTTGTGATCAGAGCGAGAGGGAGGGAGGTCACTCAGAGCTCAGTTACCCAGACAATCAGCTCATTGATATTCAGAATCTCAAAGTGGCAAAGTCAACAACTCTCACTGGGTTTTGTATAGTGAGATCCAAATTAGTGTTACTTTAAATAGTGTTACTTTACACATATAGTGTGCACTTATGTACGTCTATGCATGCAACGAGTTCATGGGCATACAGAATGCATGACAGATAATCTAATTTCACCAGAAAACCTCCATAGGGCTGTTTTGTCTGAGAGACATGCAGCAGAAGTTGCATCAGAACCCTATAGATCCATTCTGAGACATACATCAGATCCATACAGATCCATTCTGAGACATACATCAGATCCATACAGATCCATTCTGAGACATACATCAGATCCATATAGATCCATTCTGAGACACATCAGAACCCTATAGATCCATTCTGAGACACATCAGAACATATAGATCCATTCTGAGACACATCAGAACCCTATAGATCCATTCTGAGACACATCAGAACATATAGATCCATTCTGAGACACATCAGTACATATAGATCCATTCTGAGACACACCAGAACCCTATAGATCCATTCTGAGACACATCAGAACCCTATAGATCCATTCTGAGGCACATCAGAACATATAGATCCATTCTGAGACACATCAGAACCCTATAGATCCATTCTGAGACACATCAGAACCCTATAGATCCATTCTGAGACACATCAGAGCATATAGATCTATTCAGAGACACATCCGAACCCTATAGATCCATTCTGAGGCATATCAGAACATATAGATCCATTCTGAGACACATCAGAACCCTATAGATCCATTCTGAGATACATCAGAACCCTATAGATCTATTCAGAGACACATCAGAACCCTATAGATCCATTCTGAGGCACATCAGAACCCTATAGATCCATTCTGAGACACATCAGAACCCTATAGAGCCATTATGAGACACATCAGAACATATAGATCCATTCTGAGACACATCAGAACCATATAGATCCATTCTGAGACACATCAGAACCCTATAGATCCATTCTGAGGAACATCAGAACATATAGATCCATTCTGAGACACATCAGAACCCTATAGATCCATTCTGAGGCACATCAGAACCCTATAGATCCATTCTGAGACACATCAGAACCCTATAGATCCATTCTGAGACACATCAGAACTCTATAGAGCCATTATGAGACACATCAGAGCATATAGATCTATTCAGAGACACATCAGAACCCTATAGATCCATTCTGAGGCATATCAGAACCCTATAGATCCATTCTGAGACACATCAGAACCATGTAGATCTATTCAGAGACACATCAAAACCCTATAGATCCATTCTGAGACACATCAGAACCCTATAGAGCCATTCTGAGACACATCAGAGCATATAGATCTATTCAGAGACACATCAGAACCATATAGATCCATTCTGAGGCACATCAGAACCCTATAGATCCATTCTGAGGCACATCAGAACATATAGATCCATTCTGAGACACATCGGTACCCTATAGATCCATTCTGAGATACATCAGAACCATATAGATCTATTCAGAGACACATCAAAACCCTATAGATCCATTCTGAGACACATCAGAACCCTATAGAGCCATTCTGGGACACATCAGAGCATATAGATCTATTCAGAGACACATCAGAACCATATAGATCCATTCTGAGGCACATCAGAACCCTATAGATCCATTCTGAGGCACATCAGAACATATAGATCCATTCTGAGACACATCGGTACCCTATAGATCCATTCTGAGATACATCAGAACCATATAGATCTATTCAGAGACACATCAAAACCCTATAGATGCATTCTGAGACACATCAGAACCCTATAGATCCATTCTGAGACACATCAGAACCATATAGATCCATTCTGAGACACATCAGAACCCTATAGATATATTCAGAGACATACCGTATATGGAAGTTTGATAAGAACTATATAGATCCACCCCCACCCTCCCTCTGTCTGAATGGCCCTGGCTGTTCTTCCCTCCTCGGCCATTTCTCGCCCTCCTTGCCCCTCCCTCCGTTAGAACAGTCCTGGCTGTTCTGCCTTCCTCACCCCACCCTCCATCCTTATGTTCTGATGTGTCTCATCCGAATGGCCCTGGCTGTCTTCAAAGATAAAGACATAAATCAGAAACAGACCTGGATTTGTTATCAACTGTTTATCATGGTTTTATTGAGAGGTAATCTCTGTTAAGACTTACGTCAAATCTTGCATAATTGAGAGGGTATTGTAGGCTGAGGGCTGGATCTGTTTGGCATGTCAAGCATGGGTCAAATTTCTTTTGGCTGCTGCCTTTATTTCTGAAATTGTTTAAAGCTCATATATGTCTTCATGAAAAAGCCCTTGTTGTACTGTAGTTATATCTAGCAGATCCAGTTATGCACCAGATTGTCTAAGTCAGTCTTGACATATGCCCACTGTGCTGTGAGTCTATTACAATAGATTAATTGGTGGGAGTAATGAGGACAATCAAAGGAACATATGGAGATCATGTGCTGCATGGGAAGCAGAGTATTCCAATGACAACACATAACAGTTCTCAGATAAATCTAGTTCGCTACCTCTCCCTGCTGGCCAGTGTAAGAACTACAACTAGACAACACAATTACCTGATCTATTGTATTGTAATTAGTGAGTACATGGGGCCAGTGGCAATTTTAGCATGTAAATCTTGGTGGGGCAAAACATAAACAAGTGGGATGCATGCCAGCAAAGCCACTACACAACACAACACTAAACAATACAATACAATAATTGCACTATAAAGGTGACAAACAATGCCCACAAACTGTTAGGGCTTACGTACATAAATCTGTCCCAACAGCAGTCCCAGCATCTTACCACTGCTACACCTGGCTATCAGCGGAGCCTTGTCTGACAGCGAAACAGTTCATTCAGCCTCATGTACTGCCTTTTAAAAAAACAGATGATATGGCTGACTTGCTTAAACAAATGTGGTTTCTAATGACAATTGAGATGTACAAACTATGGCATAAGAGGCAATCTGTAATTTCGATTAAGACATTAATGAGCGAGCTAGGATGGACGTTTTTTTTAAACATTTATTTACCTTGGCAAGTCAGTTGGTCAATATACTATTTGTTAAGCACTTTTGAATGTACAGTACCAGTCAATAGTTTTGTCACACCTACTCATTCAAGGGTTTTTCTTTATTTTTACTATTTTCTACATTGTAGAATAATTGTGAAAATATCAAAACCATGAAATAACACATGGAATCATGTAGTAACCAAAAAAGTCTTAAACAAATCAAAACATATTTTATATGCAGCAAAGCTGTCATCAAGGCAAAGGGTGGCTTTGAAGAATCTAAAATCAAAAATTTGTTTAACACTTTTTTGGTTACTACATGATTCCATATGTGTTATTTCATAGTTTTCATGTCCTCACTATTATGCTACAATGTAGAAAATAGTAAAAATAAAGAAAAACCCTTGAATGAGTAGTTGTGTCCAAACTTTTGACTGGTACTGTACAGGGACAGAATTCAGAACATGGGCCGTTCTTACAGTGTTGTCCCTGTACACCAAGTCTGAACCGTAGGATAAATAAAGGTGGCATATAAGCAGACAATGAAAGCTCTTACAATTTTTGATGATTACATTTCTCTAAAACAGGTTATAGGCTACATGTGCACCACCAAGTCAGAACAGTAGGAGAAATTAAGAGGGATAAATAGACCAAATTATTAGGGTGTGGCACATGGGCTACTAACATCTTACTACACAACATACACTTAGTATTACTTTCTTAGCTACAGTATACACATCTCCATCGCATATTACATAATTTATACAGCAGCATATAATACATTTTTGGACTCACCTTGTCGTGCTGTGCTCACTTGAACAGGAAGGTGGAGCGGTGGTGCTTCGTGGGCGAATTTTGTCATCAAAGTCTGGCAATCTCTGGATTTATGGTGCTTTCAAAACATCTGGGGGACGGATTTACAATTCCGAGTTTGGATGACCGTTCAAAACTTATTTTCCCAGTTGGAGCTCGTTTATTCCCGACTTCCCAGTTGTTTTGAACTCACTGAAGTCAGGTTTTCGCATTTCTGAGTTAACAGTTGTTTTGAGCGTGGCACAAATCATGCTTCATTGACAACATGGCCAATGTTGAATGTTTATCATTTTAAACTTGGAAAAGAGCCCCTTAATCCCAGATTTCAGACCACACAGCCACTGTCACTGATTCCTTCCAAACCACTCTTTGAATTTGTGTAATGTTTATGTCCAATGGCAGATGAGCACCGATAGATTTTAACTATAATTTCTCTTCATTATTTCTCTTCATATGACAAGGATTAAAAAAGATTTGCCAGTAGATTGTCGACTTGATTCATGATGATGACTACTAACTAAGATTTTGAAAGTATGATGTTGACATGATCAGTACAATCAAAGCTACTGTACATATAATGTGATTTGATGTCCATTTATCTGTGGCCAGTGACCTTGAGCCTTCTTGGATGGGCACTTCTAATGTAGTGTCCCCATGAGTGTAGAAACACTGAGCCAATCACGGTGCAACGCTCCATATTTTCTGCTGGCTTGCCCCACCACCACAGAAAGCACTGAGCTAGGCTGAAGCACCTGAATTTTGGAGCTACCTTACTCAAGAAAACAAAAAAGAGATCATGTTTGTATGCGGCTTTATTAACTCAGTGATATATATTATTTCTACATTGTTTGCAAACTGATATGTGACTTGTATTAATGCCAAAATAACATGCAAAACAGGCAAGCCCCCTAAAAAAAGCCCTGATTGACGGGTTGCCACTGCATGGGGCATCTGCAACAATCCAGCACACAGAGTATAATCATATCTAACCAGACAGAGGAAGCGAGATTGATTTGATAGAGGTCAAAGTAGAGGATATGATGTCATTGTCCCTTTAGTAATTAGGAAAAAGTGTCTATGTACTCTTAAGGATATGGGGAAAGTTTTTTCTGATGCCGTCACCCAAATCCGTCCCTCCTGCACAGCCAGAGGGCAATGTGTAAACATTTAAAAAGGAGAGCATGGCAGAAGAGGTGGGGGAGGTGGGAGGAGGAGGAGGAGGAGGAGATGGGGGATGAATCTGGGGAAAGGAAACATTTCACTTCCTCAAAACATGTATGTAAAACTGATCATAAGCTGAATGTGTGTGCAAAAAATGAAAATACTGAACACTACCCAGGTAATAAATAGATATCATCACCTTGTTTATGTTGAGCCTTCATGTTTACAAAGGCAGCAGGAATATATTGTACTTTCAGCAGAACTATCAGCCACTATCACCATCAGTGTGTGTGTGTGTGTGTGTGTGTGTGTGTGTGTGTGTGTGTGTGTGTGTGTGTGTGTGTGTGTGTGTGTGTGTGTGTGTGTGTGTGTGTGTGTGTGTGTGTGTGTGTGTGTGTGTGTGTGCATGCGTGCGTGCATGGATGCATATGTGTGTGTGTATCTAACAGTCAGAGTAAACAGTGTGTAGAGGTTGGCGGTCCAGACTCTCTGAGGTGAGTACCTGGAGACACAAAAGCACTATAAACAAATTAGCGTTGTTTCAACTAATAATTGTAAGTGGTTCCACAACCTTTTTTAGTTTACTGAACTTTTCGATCAAAGTGTTACCTAAACTTAACATATTTAGTTGGCCCAAACTTGAGAAAACTTAGGCAAAAATTCAGTCAACTTCAAATTATATGTTTGATCAATTTGTCTCATATGTTCATTCAACTAAAATGTATTATTTGGGCATCTTCACAAAAACATTTCTGGAACTTCCATATTTGACACAGGTTGACATATGTGATTGTATTGTGCATGTTCATTTATACAGTAATTATTATTCAACATGTCCTCACCTGGGATTTAAACTCACAATCTCTTGGTTCACAGCATACTGATTTTCCTGCTATGCCCCATGTCTATGTCAACTGAGCCCTGTAAGGTTCAGTTGGTAGAGCATGGCACATGCAATGCCAGGGTTATGGGTTTGATTCCCACAGGGGACCAGTACAGAAATGTATGTACTCACTACTGAAAATCGCTGTAGATAAGTGTCCACTAAAATGCAATGATTGATTTCACCTGCAGTATATTGCTACACTTTGCACTTCAAAGTAAATACCAGCTCTGTTGAAAGTACACTCAAGTAAATATATTGTATTTATCATAGTGATTAAGGAGTAACATTTTTATTTATTTCACCTTTATTTAACCAGGTAGGCCAGTTGAGAACAAGTTCTCATTTACAACTGCGACTTGGCCAAGTTAAAGCAAAGCAGTGTGACAAAAACAACAACACAAAGTTACACATAAACAAATGTACAGTCAATAACACAATAGAAAACTATACGTACAGTGTGTGCAAATGTAGAAGAGTAGGGAGTTAAGGCAATAAATAGGCAAAATAATTACAATTTAGCATTAACACTGGAGTGATAGATGTGCTGATGATGATGTTCAAGTAGAGATACTGGGGTGCAAAAGAGCAAGAGCATAAGTAACAATATGGGAATGAGGTAATTGGGTGTGCTATTTACAGATTGGCTGTGTACAGGTACAGTGATTGGCAAGCTGCTCTGACAGCTGATGCTTAAAGTTAGAGAGGGAGATATAAGACTCCAGCTTCAGTGATTTTTGCAATTCGTTCCAGTCATCGGCAGCAGAGAACTCGAAAGAAAGGCGACCAAAGGAAGTGTTGGCTTTGGGGATGACCAGTGAAATATACCTGCTAGAGTGCGTGCTACGGGTGTTGCTATGGTGACCAGTGAGCTGAGATAAGGTGGGTCTTTACCAAGCATAGACTTATAGATGACCTGGAGCCAGTGTGTTTGGCAATGTATATGTAGGGAGGGCCAGCCAACGAGAGCAAACAGGTCACAGTTTTGGGTAGTATATGGGGCTTTGGTGACAAAACGGATGGCACTGTGATGGACTACATCCAGTTTGCTGAGTAGAGTGTTGGAGGCTATTTTGTAAATTACATCGCCGAAGTCAAGGATCGGTAGGCTAGTCAGTTTTACGAGGGTATGTTTTGCAGCATGAGTGAAGGAGGCTTTGTTGCGAAATAGGAAGCCGATTCTATATTTAATTTTGGATTGGAGATGCTTAATGTGAGTCTGGAAGGAGAGTTTACAGTCTAACCAGACACCTAGGTATTTGTAGTTGTCCACATATTCTAAATCAGAACCGTCCAGAGTAGTGATGCTAGTCGGGCGGAGGGTGCGGGCAGCAATCAGTTGAAGAGCATGCACTTAGTTTTATTAGCATTTAAGAGCAGTTGGAGGCCACAGAAGGAGTATTATATGGCATTGAAGCTCGTTTGGAGGTTTGTTAGCACTGCGTCCACAGAAAAGCCAGATGTATACAGAATGGTGTTGTCTGCGTAGAGGTGGATCAAAGAATCACCAGCAGCAAGAGCGACATCATTGATATATACAGAGAAAAGAGTCGAACCCTGTGGCACCCCCATAGGGACTGGCAGTGGTCCGGACAACAGGCCCTCCAATTTAACACACTGAACTCTATCTGAGAAGTAGTTGGTGAACCAGGCGAGGCAGTCATTTGAGAAGCCAATGTTATTGAGTCTGCCTATAAGAATGCGGTGATTGACAAAGTCGAAAGCCTCGGCCAGGTCGATGAAGACGGCTGCACAGTACTGTCTTTTATCGATGGCGGTTATAATATTCTTTAGGACCTTGATTGTGGCTGAGGTGCACCCATGACCAGCTCGGAAACCAGATTGCATAGTGGAGAAGGTACGGTGGGATTCTAAATGGTTGGTGATCTGTTTGTTAACTTGGCTTTCAAAGATTTTAGAAAGGCAGTTTGGGTCTAGAGTGTCTCCCCTTTGAAGAGGGGGATGACCGCGGCAGCTTTCCAATCTTTGGGGATCTCAGACGATACAAAAGAGAGGTTGAATAGGCTAGTAATAGGGGTTGCAACAATTTCGGCGGATAATTTTAGAAAGAGAGGGTCCAGATTGTCTAGTCCAGCTGATTTGTAGGGATCCAGATTTTGTAGCTTTTTCAGAACATCAGCTGTCTGGATTTGGGTGAAGGAGAAGCGGGACGGGGCGGGACGGGGCGGGGTGGGGCGGGTGGCTTGGGCAAGTTGCTGCAGGGGGTGCTGAGATGTTGGCTGGGGTAGGGGTAACTAGGTGGAAAGCATGGCCAGCCGTAGAAAAATGCTTATTGAAATGATCGATTATCGTAGATTTATCGGTGGTGACAGTGTTTCCTATCCTCAGTGCAGTGGGCAGCTGGGAGGAGGTGCTCTTATTCTCCATGGACTTTACAGTGTCCCCAAACTTTTTGGAATTAGTGCTACAGGATGCAAATTTCTTTTTGAAAAAGCTAGCCTTAGCTTTTGTAACTAACTGAGTATATTGGTTCCTGACTTCCCTGAAAAGTTGCATATCGCGGGGGCTATTCGATGTTAATGCAGAGTGCCACAGGATGTTTTTGTGCTGGTCAAGGGCAGTCAAGTCTGGGGTGAACCAAGGGCTATATCTGTTCTTAGTTCAACATTTTTTGAATGGGGCATGCTTATTTCAGATGGTGAGGAAAGCACTTTTAAAGAGCAACCAGGCATCCTCTACTGATGGGATGAGGTCAATATCCTTCTAGGATACCCGGGCCAGGTCGATTAGAAAGGCCTGCTCGCTGAAGTGTTTTAAGGAGCGCTTGACAGTGATGAGGGTTGGTCGTTTGACTGCGGACCCAATACGCAGGCAGGCAATGAGGCAGTGATCACTGAGATCCTGGTTGAAGACAGCAGAGGTGCATTTGGAGGGCAAGTTGGTCAGGATGATATCTAAGAGAGTGCCCATGGTTATGGATTTAGGGTTGTACCTGGTAGGTTCCTTGATCATTTGTGTGAGATTGAGGGCATCTAGCATAGATTGTAGGACGGCCGGTGTGTTAAGCATGTCCCAATTACGTCACCTAGCAGTACGAGCTCTGAAGATAGATGGGGGCAATCAATTCACATATGGCGTCCAGGGCACAGCTGGGGGCCGAAGGGGATTTATAACAAGCGGCAACAGTGAGAGACTTGTTTCTGGAAAGGTGGATTTTTAATAGTAGAAGCTCAAATTGTTTGGGCACAGACCTAGATAGTATGACAGAATGGGAGTGGTGCTGGGGGCTGCAGGGCCTGGGTTAACCTCTACATCACCAGAGGAACAGAGGATGAGTAGGATAAGGGTATGGCTAAAGGCTATAAGAACTGGTCGTCTAGTGCGTTCGGAACAGAGAGTAAAAGGAGCAGATTTCTGGGTGCAGAAGAATAGATTCAAAGCATAATGTACAGACAAGGGTATGGTAGGATGTGAGTACAGTGGAGGTAAACCTAGGCTGATGATGAGAGAGGTTTTGTCTCTAGAGGCACCATTTAAGCCAGGTGAGGTCACCACATGTGTGGACTAGGGGCTCTACAGTGAAATAAGACAATAAGAACCAACCAAAACAGCAATAGACAAGGCATATTGATATTAGGGAGAGGCATGTGTAGTCGAGTGATCATAGGGTCCAGTTATTAGCTAGGCGAGCCGGAGACACAGCGATTCAGACAGCTATTGCAACGGAAGAGCCTGTTGAAACCCCCTCAGACGGTTACGTTGGCAGACCAGTCGTGATGGATCTTCGGGGCTCTGTGTCGGCAGTAAAAGGGTCCAGGCCAATTGACAAAATAGGTATTGTAGCCCAAGAATTATCTGAAGGACTTCTTCGGCTAGCCGGGAGATGGGCCTAGCTTGAGGCTAGCTCCAGGCTAACTGGTGCTTGCTTGGGGACAGACGTTAGCCAGGAGTAGCCACTCAGATAGCAGCTAGCTAGCTGCGATATTCCGGTGTAAAGTTTCAGAGCTTGCGGTAGGAATCCGGAGATGTGGTAGAGAGAAAGCAGTCCGATATGCTCTGGGTAGATATCGCGCTGTGCAGACTGTCGGGAACTGACCGGGCTGAGTTAACGGTGATGACCGCTAGCAGTGGCTAACTGACTACTAGCCAGTAGATAGTTAGCTGGCTAGCTTCTGATGGGGGTTCCGGTTCTAAAGTGTAAAAAATAGCAGATCCGTACCACATTGGGTGAGGCGGGTTGCAGGAGAGTATGTTCAGTCTGTAGATGGAAATTGAGATGAAAAATATAAAAAATATATACGAAATATATACGAAGAAAACGATATATACATGGGACGGGACAAGACAAAACAGATGTCCGACTGCTACGCCATCTTGGATCTTTCATTAAAACAGATTAATATGCCCATCCAACATCAGACAACTACACAGAAAACCCTTAAATTGAAAAAAAATAAGTACATCAAACCAATGATGAGAGAATTGTCAGATTAACTGATTGACACAGATATGGTGTCATATCAGGAAGATCGGAATGCCGTGAACCAAAAGTTTGTGAGTTCAAATCTCAGGTGAGGACATGTTGAATAACAATTTCTGCAAAAATGAACATGCACAGTGCAATCATGTATGTGAACCTGTGTAAAATATCTAAGTTGAAAACATTGTATGTTAAAGCATTGTGTATGTAACTAGTTGCACAGCCTTTTTTAGTTAAACTGCCCAAATAATAGTGGAATGAAAATATAAGTCAAGTTGAGCAAACACATCATTTTATGTTGACAGAAGTTTGGGCCAACTTTAACTGAAAAGTTGACTAAACCAGTTACTTAATAATGGAACCAATTGCTTAATAGTAATTGGTTGAAACACCTAGAATTTTATTACAGTGAGCAGCAGGATTAGGTTGGGGGCCGGGGCGATTTGTTTCTCGTTTTCAGTTCACCTCCCGTTTACTAGACACAGCCAGTGCCTGAGGGGTTAAACAAAGACATAAAGCAAGAAGAGTTCAGATCAGACAAACATCCTTCCAGCAAAGGCAGTTAATCAATAAACAAATCCCCTCAGGAGCAGGGTATAACACATTAATAACACATAAAGGCCCCCATGAGGTTCAGGTATAGCTTACACCCAGGACTCACTGAGATAAAGAGCATTGTTCCTATGACCTATTAAGACATACAGTATACAGCAGGGTTGGGGTCAATTCCATTTTAATTCCAGTCAATTCAGAAAGCAAACCAAATTCCAATTCTAATTCCAGATGTTCCTCATTGAAAAGAACAGAAGAGAATTAGAATTGGTATGTCAATGTACTTCCTGAATTGACTGGAATTGACCTCAACCCTGGTATACTGTGCCTAGGGGTCTTTCCAAAATCAACCGCTGTTAGGGTCATTTCTTTACTGTGTTTCCATACACAAAGAGGTTCAGAATCAAACGTGGCCGATGGTTGATAAAGCAATTGCGTGCCATGCTCAAGTTAGTCCACTAGATGGCGGTGCTGGATAAATGAAAGTAACCCAGTCACTTCCATACAACACAGTGGATCATCATTCTCCACAGCGTACCCATAGCAACAGATGGAGAGAACTTCCTCTACACGCTAGTCACGCAAGTCCAAGATATACTGGCACCCTATAGGGCACTAATTTTGGCCAAAGCCCCATGTGGGCCCTATGGTGATAGAGAATAGGGTGGCAGTCTTTAATAATCTGCACTAAAGGATATACTAAACCTAAATCCATTGTTTTGTAATCTACTGCTGAAGGAAGATAGAGATATGGATGGAGCAATTAGCACAAATGAGATTTGCATTAGACTGTCAGAGAAGGTTATGAGTACACAGTAGCGTGATTCAGGCAGTGGAGGTAGGTGTTGTTTTTAAACCAGGCTTTTACCTTTTCAACCCATATGATCTAGTACACAATAAAAAATATAATAAAACATATACAAATATATATGATAAATTAAATGTGAATGAATAAGCCTTTTTGTACTTTATAACATGTCTATATATAGTTATAATCTGTTTTAAGAACATCTACACAAAATATTTCACCTTCTTTATTACTTTACCAAACCTATCATGACATTAGTGATAGTCAAAATTTGTTACATTTGTGAACGTCTAAATCAACATTTGGGCCACTTTAACAGTGTGCGTCACACTTATAGACAGGGGACAAGGGCTATGTGAAGGGCCCGATTTTGTTGTTCTGAGAATATGCAATGTGTCTGTCTCCGAAATAAAAAACAAATGTTTTACTTCCACACAAAATTACATCTTTATTTATTTTAGGTTTTGTCACCCCTGATCTGTTTTCACCTGTCCTTGTGCTTGTCTCCACCCTCTCCAAGTATCACACATTTTCCCCATTATCCCCTGGGTACTTATATCTGTGTTCTCTGTTTGTCTGTTGCCAGTTCGTCTTGTTTGTCAAGTCAACCAGCATTTTATCTCAGCTCATGCTTTTCCCCAGTCTCTCTTTTTCTCACCCTCCTGGTTTTGTCCCTTGCCTGTCCTGACTCTGAGCCCGCCTGCCTGACCCTGAGCCTATCTGCTGTCCTGTACGTTTGCCCCTACTCTAGATTACCAACCTCTGCCTGACCTGACCCTGACCCTGAGCCTGCCTGCTGTCCTGTACCTTTGCCCCACTACTCTGGATTATCGACCCCTGCCTGCCTTGACCTGTTGTTTGCCTGCCCCTGTTGCTGTAATAAACATTGTTACTTCAACACAGTCTGCATTTTGGTCTTTCTTGAAACATGATAGTACAAACTGGCCATGACTGACCCAGCAGACTTGGACCTGCTCCGCAATGCCATCTCCTCCCAAGGAGCAACCATTGGTAGGCACGAGGAGTTGCTTTGCGGTCTGATGGAAGGGTTCCAGGACGTTGCCTACTAGGCAGCCTACCACGACGGTAATCTCCCAGCCCCTCAGTAACCCGGCTGGGAGCAGCGCCGTCATCCCGGTTTCCCGGGAACCCCGCTTACCTCTCCCGGAACCTACGATGGAGAGTCCAGAACCTTCCCGGGACTTTCTCTCCCAGTGGTCCCTTGTTTTCGAGCTGCAGCCTTCTTCGTTCCCCTCGGACCACACGAGGATAGTGTACATTATTACGCTGATGTCCAGGAGGGTATTTGCCTGGGCCACGGCGGTGTGGGAGCAACAATCCGCCATCTGCCTCAGTCTGGAGGTATTCGTGGTGGAGAAATGTTTTCGAGGCTCCGGTGTCCGGTAGAGAGGCTGCCCGGAAGTTACTCCAGCTTCAGCAGGACTCCCTCAGTGTGGCCGACTATGCAGTGGATTTCTGCATGCTAGCAGCAGAGGGTGCCTGGACGCCGAAGCGCTGTTCGACATATTCCTGCACGGATTATCGGAGGAAGTAAAGGACGAGCTTGCAGCCCGGGAACTACCGACAGATCTCGACTCACTCATCGCTTTGACCATCCGGATAGATGGATGACTATGGGAACGTAGGAGGGAGAAGAGGTCTGATTGCGGCCCCAATCACTCACTCAAGGATCCCACCTTGCATCTGATGAACTCCGGAAGTCCCCGGGCATCTATGCCTCTGAGAGGATCCGAGCTTACCCAAGTTCCTACAAGAGCCTCTGAAGTCTGCTGATTTACCTCTTCCTGAGCCGATGCAGCTCAGCAGGGCTAGGCTGTCTCCAGCCAAATGCAGACTTAACACCCAGAGTTATCTGTATTGCAGTACTGCTGGTCTTTATGTTTCTACCTGTCCTTTCAAGAGACCTAACTCATTGGTAGGAATGAGCACTCTGGTGGATCTTAAGGACAATTTTGCTTCTCCCCTTACTCGCCCCCTTCTCCATGCCACCCTGCTGTGGGGGCGACCAGTCCAAGTCGCTCCAGATAATCATCGACTCGGGGGCCGATATGAGTCTTATGGATGTTACCCTGGCGTCTGAGCTGGGCATCCCAACTCAACCCCTCTCCATTCCCAGCCTATAGAGCACTGGATGGGCGCTCTATAGGCTGGGTCACACACCATACCACCTCCATCAACCTATGACTGTCGGGGAACCACAGCGAGATGATCCAATTCCTGCTAACTGAGTCTCCGCAGGTTCCTGTGTTATTGGGATTCTCTTGGCTCAAGTGACACAATCCCTCGATTGACTGGTCTACTGGTGCCATCATGGTCTTGACCTGCCGTTTGCATGCCCCTGTTGCTGTAATACACATTGTTACTTCAACACAGTCTGCATTTGGGTCTTACCTGAAATGTGATAGGTTTAAGGAAATGTGTAGGTCACATTCTTTATCGTAGAGCTATGGAGGTATTGTATTTAGCTATTTAAACTATGTATTTAGATCCGCCTACTCGAGACAAATTTAGCGATTGCTTTGCAATGTCTGTGCTGTGAAGCAATCGAGCTGGATAAATGTTTTTCTAAGGACCAGCCTTCTGACGTAACTTTGCAGTGAAGTGATATAAATGGATGTAATGATGCAGCCGACCACTAGAGGGAGGCAAATGCATGTTTATTTGACAGAGGACATTTAAATGGTCCTAGGAATGTCTGGATGGCTGTCTTCTGACTATGTTTTTTAAGTAATTTTGTAAGTTATTTATGAGGTTTCTACAACCAAGCCTACAAATGAAAGTATACAACATAGGTGCACAGGTTGAGAGAAATTTGAGTAATCAAAGTGACAGACAGTGAGTGACACATTCAATACCGCCTCGCACACTCTTGCCTGCATCTAGCTGATCTAGGTTGTAATCATTAGTCTGACAGTTGCAAATGAGAGTTTTGATTGGACAAATTCAGGTATGTTTATCCCCGTCTGGCCAGGTGAACAAACCTTTCCAAGCCAAACCTTCATAAAAGCTAACAGCTACACACAGCCTACATCGTTTTCACCATATACAGTTGAATTTGGAAGTTTACATACACCTTAGCCAAATACATTTAAACTCCGTTTTTCACAATTCCTGACATTTAATTGGAGTAAAAATTCCCTGTCTTAGGTCAGTTAGGATCACCACTTTATTTTAAGAATGTGAAATGTCAGAATAATAGTAGAGAGAATGATTTATTTCAGCTTTTATTTCTTTCATCACATTCCCAGTGGGTCAGAAGTTTACAAACACTCAATTAGTATTTGGTAGCATTGCCTTAAAATTGTTTAACTTGGGTCAAACGTTTCAGGTAGCCTTCCACAAGCTTCCCACAATAATTTGGATGAATTTTGGCCCATCCTCCTGACAGAGCTGGTGTAACTGAGTCAGATTTGTAGGCCTCCTTGCTCGCCCACTCTTTTTTGGTCCTGCCCACAAATGTTCTATAAGATTGAGGTCAGGGCTTTGTGATGGCCACTCCAATACCTTGACTTTGTTGTCCTTAAGCCATTTTGTCACAACTTTGGGAGTATGCTTGGGGTCATTGTCCATTTGGAAGACCCATTTGCGACCAAGCTTTAACTTCCTGACTGATGTCTTGACTTGTTGCTTCAATATATCCACATAATTTTCATTCCTCATGAAGCCATCTATTTTGTGAAGTGCACCAGTCCCTCCTGCAGAAAAGCACCCCCACAACATGATGCTGCCACCCCCGTGCTTCACGTTTGGGATGGTGTTCTTCGGCTTGCAAGTCTCCCCCTTTTTCCTCCAAACATAACGATGGTCATTATGGCCAAAGAGTTCTATTTTTGTTTCATCAGACCAGAGTGCATTTCTCCAAAAAGTACGATCTTTGTCCCCATGTGCAGTTGCAAACCGTAGTCTGGCTTTTTTTATGGCGGTTTTGGAGCGGTGGCTTCTTCCTTGCTGAGCGGCCTTTCAGGTTATGTCGATATAGGACTCGTTTTACTGTGGATATAGATACTTTGCTGTTGTTCTGGGATTGATTTTCACTTTTCGCACTTTTTGCGTCTCCTTCCTGAGCGGTACGATGGCTGCGTGGTCCCATGGTGTTTAAACTTGCGTACTATTGTTTGTACAGATGAACGTGGTACCTTCAGGTGTTTGGAAAATGTTCCCAAGGATGAACCAGACTTGTGGAGGTCTACAATTTATTTTCTGAGGTCTTGGATTTCTTTTAATTTTCCCATGTAAATTTCTGACCCAGTGGGATTGTAATAAGTGAAATAATCTGTCTGTAAACAATTGTTTGAAAAATTACTTGTGTCATGCACAAAGTAGATGTCCTAACTGACTTGCCAAAACTATAGTTTGTTCACAATAAATTTGTGGAGTGGTTGAAAAACGAGTTTTAATGACTCCAACCTAAGTGTATGTAAACTTCCGACTTCAACTGTAAACGTAATAGTCAACATAGCTACTAGAACTAACGCGTTTGTAAACACACTAAAATCATACAGTACAGTGTACAGCATGCAGTTTAGAAGTTACACCGGCGGGCCCTGCTGGCAATAAATTTATAAAACCAAAAGCTTACCTTGACTTCCAGTTTGACTTCCAGAAGACTTCCAGTTTGGGATAGCCATAGCCAGCTAGCTAACATAGCATCCTTCTCTGTTTGAAGCGTGTGTTTGAGCATGGTAAACTAGCTAGCTTCATTCACTAGCTGAGTAAGTGTATGTAAAAAAAAAAGATTTACACTACGAAATATAGCTAGCTCTCTCTCTCTCGCTCTTGCTTCTCCTTCATTTTGGAAGAAATTAATTTGTTCAAAACTGTTCAACTATTATCTTTCTATCTATTTGAGTCAACTACTCATCATGTGTTATGCACTGCAGTGCTAGCTAGCTGTAGCTTATGCTTTCAGTACTAGATTAATTCTCTGATCCTTTGGTTGGGTGGACAACATGTCAGTTCATGCTGCAAGAGCTCTGATAGGTTGGAGGACGTCCTCTTGAGTTATCACAATTACTGTTTAAGTCTATGGAAGGGGGTGAAAACCCCCTAAGTTTGGCAGAGGTTTGTGTGCTATGTGGGATGGAGCTGAAAAGTAAGATAGGAGAGAAGAGAAGAGAGGAGGAGAGGAACATAGAGCAGTCAACCTCTGGAAGCCCTACTGCGCTCTCAGTGTGCTGCAGCCTGCAGGCTCTGATACCAACCCTCTTTCTGTCTCTGACCTGGGTCTGCTGTCTGCACCAAACGCCCCAAAACACCTGCAGCAACTCATCCAAAACTTCATAAACAAAACCCAATAACATAACTTTCTATTTACTGGGCTGCCATCTGAACACTCCAGAAGTTGTTTTCCAATGATGGTTGGAGTGCTTTATTTTAATCCTCTCTCCTATTTCACACACACACCTGCCCCTGTTACTGTGACCTTTACATTAGGGTGTGGATGGATGCGTCTTTAGGGGTCAGCTGATAACTAAGCCCTTTCCCATTTAAGGAACAAGCTGTGATGATGGACTGACAGCATTACACTCTGCCCAGGTATGTGTGTGTGTGTGTGTGTGTGTGTGTGTGTGTGTGTGTGTGTGTGTGTGTGTGTGTGTCTGTGTGAAACGTAAGAGGGGGTTAAAGTTAAATTAAAACACTGATGACCCTTATTAAGCAGAAACATGAGCCTGGTTCAAGTCTAATGACATCCTGTCTCATGAGCAAGCTAGCATAATGAATCTGTGTGTGGGTGTGTGTGTGCAGTGTGTGTGCAGTGTGTGTGCAGTGTGTGTGTGTGTGTGTGTGTGCAGTGTCCTATGTTTCCCAGCTACATGCTGAGGCAGAAAGTGATCCCTGTATTGCTCTATATACAGTACTGTATCATAAGTATCATAATGATCCAGAACTGATACATACAGTGTGCATACTATAGTTAAGCTGTAGCCTTCAGAGGTAAACTATGAGTACAGGTCACAGGTGACCATTCTGCGACCTCACTAATACACTAACAATGCCTCAGTTAGTCAATCTCTCACCTCTATAACTACACCACCAAAGAACATTCCAGACTGGCTTTCAAAAGAAAGAGAAGAATGCACTTATTAATTGCCTGAAATATTTTTCCCAGACAATTTAGTTTGGAGATGTCAATCAGAGGGATTAGGCTTGTTTTTCGTCAACGTTCTGCTGACAGTGGAGACTTATTAAATGGGGAGATTATGTGACAGGAAATTTGTGCTGATATCATTAAACTTTCATCATGGCCTGGGTTTAAAGCTTTAAATTGCTTAATAACTTGGCTTTTTATGGCTGTTCGCCTATCAACACTTCAAATAAGCCAGATATCAGAGCCACATTGCGCCCTCGTTTTTGTTCTGTTATTTTGCTGGTGAAACACGGTTGGCATACCTTAGCTATATGTACACATAGTATTCACAGTGATCACATTTTAAAGGCCCAATGCAGCCGTTTTTATGTCGATATCAAACATTTAAGTATCTTACTAATGATAGTACTATTATGTATCTTGCCAGTAACAGATTTCCATTAAAATGGGCAAAAAATGCTTTAAGCAAAAAACTATTTCTCAAGCAATAATTTTCCTAGGACTGTCTAGGAGTGTTCTGAGTGGGGAGGGGAAAACTAAAAACTAGCTGTTATTGGTAGAGGGTTTGGAACTCTCTTTCTTATTGGTCTATCAACCAATTTACCGCATGGTGATGTCACTATGGAAAGCCGAAACTCTCACCCATGCAAACCTGCTGATTAGAAGCTCCTGTGTAGATTGTACTCTGAGTGTACAAAACATTAGGAACACCTTCCTAATATTGCGTTGCGCCCTCTTTTGCCTTCAGAACAGCCGCAGTTCGTCGGGGCATGCACTCTATAAGGTGTCGATAGCGTTCCACAGGGCTGCTGGCCAATGTTGACTCCAATGCTATCCACAGTTGCCTGGATGTCCTTTGGGTGGTGGACCATTCTTGATACACACGGGGAACTGTTGATCGTGAAAAACCCAGCACCGTTGGAGTTCTACTAAACTAACATATGGAATTGTTTTAAGATGGTCATACCAAGGATCATTTAGCTCTTTGATTATGAATTTTAGGACCCCTTTTGGTGAAACACTGAATTTGGCCTTACTGCTATTAGCCCACAGAAACACTTGAATAACATATTCATACATGGAAAACAGATAGTCAAAACATGTATCAAAAGGAAGTTTGTTTTAAAGTGACTGTCCTATATCGGAGAGATAGAAGAAATATCATGATTCTTGTAACGAAAACAAAATGACCCATATTTAACCTATTTTTTTATTGCTCTAAACTACTTCCATTAGTTGTTTTTTACTGGTACCGGACTACCTTCAGACGAGTCTTGTGAGGCTTGTGGGCGTTCCAGAGCAAAACAACTGACATGTACGTGTTTGTAGGCTAAACTGTTCGGAAGCTACAGACAGATGTTAGCAGATCAGCGGTACCAACTTCAGACAAAACCAGTGATGTGGAAGGTCGCCATTGGCGGATGCGGTGGATTGAGACGCAGCCCATGCAAAAATCAGACATCTATAGCTTAAACCGATGGATTTTAATGGGTATTTTTGTATCATGCCCCGAGACGTCTACCAACATCACATCAACTCCATCTGCAAAGAACAGAAAACCCCTGGAACTCATTAGTAATGATACAGTTTACCAGCTAGACTACACCATGCTCCATGATGTTCAAAGACTGAACTGAGAGCCTCTATGGTTGTCGTTACACTTTATTGAGCAGGCTGTTGGGTCAGGACCCCATGGTAATACCCATATCCATGTTGGTATGGTGCAAGAGTGTTGGGCAGGGGCCATTGTCACACATGGGATTCCCCCCTCTCTGTCTATGTATCTCTCCTCTCTCTCCTCTCTCTCCTCTCCTCTCTCTTCTCTCTCCTCTTTCTCATCTCCTCTCTCTCCTCTCTCTCCCCTCTCTCCTCTCTCTCTCCTCTCTCCTTTCTTCTCTCTCTTCTCTCTCCTCTCTCTCCCTCCCCCCAATCAAAGAGGTGTAATAAAAACAAGAAATGTATTATTATTACATTTCAATTTGCCAGACATGCTGTCTGTTCGTCAATGCCTAGCAAGGCTAATGTTTATTTTCTGTCTGTGGAAAAAGATCACACGTCCACTTGGGAGAGTGAATGGAGCCAGTGTATATAAGAGGGATGGGAGATTCACTGGACACTGTGTTAGAAAGTGCAGAGAGAGAGAGAGAGAGAGAGAGAGAGAGAGAGAGAGAGAGAGAGAGAGAGAGAGAGAGAGAGATTCATTATTCATAGAAATTACCACATTTATTCCAAATTTTAATTTATTAATCCCAGACGAAAAACTTAAAATACTCATGGGCGAAGGAGCAATGGCTCTTGCAGCCAAATATCTATTGGTCTGCCATACCCTGAGGGACACTGAATAACATCTGCATAGTAAACAGTAACTTAGTTATTATTAGTATTATTGTTATTACTATTATTGTTATTACTATTACTATTATTATTACAAATAGTAGTGGTATGGGTATGTCTTTGGTATCATTAAAGTGAAGACTGTTATTTTATCAAATCAATTCTCTGTAATTATTATTCCGTGATTAAACTAATCATGTAAATGTAATTAACTAGGAAGTCGGGGCACCAAGGAAAATCTTCAGATTACAAAGTTATAATTTTCCTAATATAACTGTTCATGTATTTTAATATCTGATCAATTAGTCTTCTAATTAATGAATTATTCTTTACCTGACGTTAGTCTCATTCCAAACGTCGTAAATTGTTGGTTATCTGCACGAACCCAGCCAATCTATACACCCATCTATACACCCATCTATACACCCATCTATACACCCATTATCTTAATCATTTATTTACTAACTAACTAAATAATCACAGAAATGCATGAACAAACAAACAGTAAATATGGTTACAAGGAAATGATAGGGGAGGTCCCCTAGTGGGCTAAGTCCATATGACGGCTTGGTGGACAAAGGGAAGTGGGTGTGGACTGAAAGGGCGGGAAAGACAAAAGAGTCACTACACAGTTGATAATTATATTAATTGAAATGCTAATCCTTTGCACATGAACGCTCACTCATTCGGGAATAATTGCAATCAATATATATTTACGCTCAGTGTGTCGTCGTGATCTCTGAATCGTCAATCTTTCTGTTGGAAAGTTCATCCAAGCGTCTCTCTGCTTCCCTGGAGTCTTTCATGGTTAGAATGGATACTTCAGAGTACCATTCAGAAATGTTCTTATAGAATAGATGTCTCACCGGTTGTCAGTCTTCGCATCCAATGGTACATCATTTCTAGCTGCAGACTAGTAATTAGTATCTAAGTTTTGCTCTTATTCTGTCGGGATCGATAGTCTCAGAGTTTAACCATTTCCACCCTTGTAGCCAATGCTCCATGTGGTTTGGTTAGGAATTCAACAACCATTACAACCTTAGCTTATACTGAGGTTTTTGAGGTCTCTACTCAAACATTCGCCCCCTTGGTGATCGAGGTACGCATGGTCTCAAGAGGATTTCTTCAGGTGGGGTTTTTATTCAGACCAGTTGAAAGGGCTGTCCCATGAGCCAGATCATGTCTATGTTCATGGGGGCGGGCCAATGACTTAGTTAAACTTTAAAGGGAATAAAATTCTCTCACATTAACATCATTACATAATTTCACAAATAGTTTCATGTTTACTCATTCATTTTATACAATAATTAGACACAAACCTCATAACGGAGGCTCCTGTATAAACAGAGTTATGGTAATGCGGCTGTATTGTCTTTCATGAGGTCACAAACATAAAACAAAACGGACCAGGTCGTAGCCGGCTTCTCCACCGACCGTTTACACATTCTCCAAAAGATGGATATTGTTCAGTTCTCAAGTCTGTGATGTAGAAGAAGTTCCTTTGTTCTCTCTATGTGTCTCTTTCTGCATGGCCAGGAGAGAGTCTCCTCCAGGAATTTACAACCTGAGATAACATTTTACATTTTAGTCATTTAGCAGACGCTCTTATCCAGAGCGACTTACAGTAGTGAATGCATACATTTCATACATTTTTTCTCCGTAGTGGTCCCCCGTGGGAATCGAACCCACAACCCTGGCGTTGCAGAACATGGGTGTAGGAGGGAGGGAGGGGGAAGCCACTCACTATACCCAAAGAGGACCACGTCATGACAGGTAGTAGGGGTGATGGTAATGATGGTAATGATAGCAGTTTAGTGATGGTAGTGGTAGTAGTAGTAGTAATGAGGATGGTAGTTGTAGTACTGATGTAATGGTGAGGATGATAAGTTAGAGTTACAGTTTCATTGTCCTTGTTTAGCCTTTTATATTTATTATAGTTCTACTATTGACTATAAACCATTTAATTGTTGTTATTTATTTATTTGTAATTTTTTTAATTATTATTTACTACCGTTTTATATTATTATTTGTCACTCGCACGCCCTTCTCTCTCTTCTTCTCTCATTCCCTCTCTTGCTCTCTATCTCTCGCTCTCTCTCTCCTCCTCTCTTTTCCCTCATTCCCTCCTATTCTCTTCACCCTCTCTCTTCCCCCCTCTCTTTGTCTCCCCCCTCCAATCTCTTTCCCTCGCTGGTAACTTTCCTCCTGTAAACTGGTAACCTACAGTGAAATGTCCCGTACTACAGTATGTAAACCTGACAGGAAGCAGTAAAGATGTCCACATATACAGGTGGTGTTACTGTACTTGAAATAGGTCAATGTGATATACATCACGATCAGTCACACAACTACCTGTCCAGTAAATCTGGTCTTATTGAATGTGTCAGTAGCAGACAGGGGTGGTTGCTGAGAGAGTGTGTGAGCCGTTCCTCCTCTCACAAACGGTTTCCGTATGGCAACGCACACACACACACACACACACACACACACACACACACACACACACACACACACACACACACACACACACACACACACACACACACACACACACACCTAGTGAGGGAAGTACAGGAACACAATCCAAGCTGTTTTCATTGGCCCAGAAAATCATCTACCCCTACCTACAGTGTAATGGACGCCACAGCCCATCTCTTAAAACAGCATCCTGCCTGTGTGTCGCCCCATTAAATGATAACATCATAGAACAACATACTGTGAACAGTTAACAGCGCCCATTTGGACAAATGTCTTGAATTCCACTGTTCTACTGACAGATGTGACCCTGCTACTCACCTTCATAAGGGGGCAGAAAGCACAGCAGTGGTGTGATCTCATTCCTTCAGCTCTACTAAATGGGAAAGTAGGGCTTCATCCCAAATCCTCTATAGAGTACACTACTTTTGACCAGGTCAAACGTATTGCACTATGTAGGGAATAGGGTGTCATTTGGGATGCAGATTAGTGGCATGCTGGCTGCATGCTGGGGTGGCAGGTAGCCTAGTGGTTAGAGTGTTGGACTAATAACCGAAAGGTTGCAAGATTGAATCCCTGAGCTGACAAGGTAAAAATCTGTTGTTCTGCCCCTGAACAAGGCAGTTAAACCCACTGTTCCTAGGCCATCATTGAAAATAAGAATTTGTTCTTAATCTTAACTGATTTGCCTAGTTAAATAAAGGTAAAATAAAAAAGTAGACTTCCTATCCTGCTATGTGCATTTGTAGAAACACAGGGGGTGGGGGTTTGGCTATAATAACAACAATGAGAGAGTAATGTGTTCTGTGTGATCTTAACATTTCCTTTCATGACCCAGGGTTTAACCACCGTGAAAAGCAGCAATGTTGAGTGACAGATAGAGAGAGGCCAGAGGCACAAATCTGTCATTCAAACTAAACATACCTGGGAGTGAGTGAGTGAGTGAGTGAGTGAGTGAGTGTGTGTGTGTGTGTGTGTGTGTGTGTGTGTGTGTGTACTTCTTTTCTTGTCTTCATAGACCAAGATGATACATATTGATTATGAAAGGGTCATAACATAGCTATAACATTGACATACCTTAGTATAAATAACAGCCTTGCCCTTGTTACATTTCCCTTACACTTTCTGCAGTTCATTTAAAGTCAGTAGGGCACAGACATTATGGAAAGTCAGTGACTCACCGTTCCCGTGTCAGTGTCCTCAGTGTCCTCAGGCATCAGACAGAGTGGAGAACCGTGAAGCATGTGGAACCCAGTCAGGGAAAAGGATATCATTAAACTCAATGTGGTTCATTCTAACATCTGGAACTTCCCATCACTACATACAACAACACAAACATCATTTGGCACTGAACTCTATGTGTGTATGTGTGTGTGTTTCACTTCTCAGAGTGTGGATAAGATTCAACATTGCTTGTTTATAATTCATAATTGCCTTGGCCTGGGGAGATGCCAGCTGGTTGGAAACAAATTTAGTCTGGTTTAATCACGCGTTGGAGGTGGAGATATGCACAGGCAGACTGGGCAGACACAGTAACACTCTCTCTCTCTCTCTCTCTCTCTCTCTCTCTCTCTCTCTCTCTCACACACTCTCTCTCTCTCTCTCGCACGCACGCACGCACGCACGCACGCACGCACGCACACACAAAATCCAATTTTCCCTAACCAATAAACCTAATCCTAACCCTTACTGTAACCTTAAACCTAACCTTAACCCCTAGCCCTAACTCCTAAACCTAACCCACCCCTAACCCTAATTATAACCCTTAACCTAAACTCTAAGCCTAAAATAGCCTTTTTACAAGTGAGGACCGGCAACATGTCCTCACTTCTCTGAATTTGAGTTGGTTTACTATTCTTGTGAGGACTTCTGGTACTCACAACTATAATAAAATGTGTCCATATACACACACATGCACACATGCGCACACACACACACACACACACACACACACACACACACACACACACACCTGGAGGACATGTAGAGAAGTTCACGTCTAATGCTACATAGACAGACTCAGTGAGAAGCATCAAAGACTACTCTCTGTGGAATAAAGTATTAAATCCATGCAAAGTGATGGGCTCTACGGCTGCATGGGCCAAGTACATCAATCATCCATGTGCTGTTGGCCAACCAACTAGGGGCAATTCTAGGATTTCTTTGATGGTGTGGCCAATGGGGGATCAAGAACCAGTCATGGGTGGCCATGCAAAATCCTCAAATTGTATAACAAATAGTGTTGAAAATTAGCTACGATTCAATGTATTGAACAACTGTTTCAACTGTTAATTTGTATCTGCACTAACTCATACAAATAAATCAATTTGAAGTGAAGTGATCCATATTGATCCATAGTGATCCATATTGATCCACAATCAAGTTGAAGACGATTTAATGCATTTCTAAAATTCTATTTTGAGAACAGCAAAAACAAGCAAAAATGACTCCAGCCATTATCACCGTAACTGCTATAGCTTCATTCACCACAGTCGATAAGGGACATACAGTATGGGCGCTGAAAGGACCCATGAGCACCAACATGTGAAGTTCATTGGAGCATTTCAAATTGTGTGTCAAATGAAAGCTAAGAATCTATATTTAAAATGAGGAATAAGCAAAGAATTAGATTTCTGGTCAAACAGGGGTCTTGGACAACATAATTTTACCAGAAAAAGCATTACAATTTATCAGAAATACATCAAAACCCAATAATGTGGAAGTAAAGACCCCTGCCAACTAATATCAATACTTATATTTCGTTTTGGAAAAATGATTTGCCTTCGTAAGGTTAAGAAACATCGCCTTGTGCCTTAAAATTTTGTTACCAACAACCCACATATCTTTAAGATATTTTCTAATTTATCTTCCTCATGAGGAGGGACGATAAGTAAAGGTTGACCTACCAATTAGTTATAGTGCCTTGCAAAAGTATTCATCCCCTTTGGCGTTTTTCCCCATTTTATTGCATTACAACCTGTAATTAAAATTTATTTTTATTTGGATTTCATGTAACGGACATACACAAAATAGTCCAAATGGGTGAAGCGAAATGAAAAAAAGAACTTGCTTAAAAAATATATAAAAATAAAAAACGGAAAAGTGGTGCGTACATATGTATTCAGCCCCTTTGCTATGAAGTCCCTAAATAAGATCTGGTGCAAACAACTACCTTCAGAAGTCTCATAATTAGTTAAATAAAGTCCATCTGTGTGCAATCTAAGTGTCACATGATCTGTCACATGATCTCAGTATATATACACCTGTTCTGAAATGCCCCAGAGTCTGCAACACCACTAAGCAAGGGGCACAACCAATCAAGCAGCACCATGAAGATCAAGGAGCTCTCCAAACAGGTCAGGGACAAAGTTGTGGAGAAGTGCAGATCAGGGTTGGGTTATAAAAGAATATCAGAAACTTTGAACATCCCATGGAGCACCATTAAATCCATTATTAACAAATGGAAAGAATATGGCACAACAACAAACCTGCCAAGAGGGCCGCCCACCAAAACTCGCGGACCAGGCAAGGAGGGCATTAATCAGAGAGGCAACAAAGAAACCAAAGATAACCCTGAAGGAGCTGCAAAGCTCCACAACAGAGATTGGAGTATCTGTCCATAGGACCACTTTAAGCTGTACACTCCACAGAGCTGGGCTTTACGGAAGAGTGGCCAGAAAAAAAACAATAAGCAAACACGTTTGGGGTTCGCCAAAAAGGCATGTGGGAGACTCCCCAAACATATAGAAAAAAGTACTCTGTCAGATGAGACTAAAATTGAGCTTTTTGGCCATCAAGGAAAATGCTATGTCTGGCGCAAACCCAACACCTCTCATCACCCCGAGAACACCATCCCCACTGTGAAACATGGTGGTGGCAGCATCATGCTGTGGGGATGTTTTTCATTGGCAGGGACTGGGAAACTGGTCAGAATTGAAGGAATGATGGATGGTGCTAAATACAGGGAAATTCTTGAGGGAAACCTGTTTCAGTCTTCCAGAGATTTGAGACTTGGATGGAGGTTAACCTTCCAGCAGGACAATGACCCTAAGCATACTGCTAAAGTAACACTTGAGTGGTTTAAGGGGAAACATTTAAATGTCTTGGAATGGCCTAGTCAAAGCCCAGACCTCAATCCAATTGAGAATCTGTGGTATGACTTAAAGATTGCTGTACACCAGCGGAACCCATCGAACTTGAAGGAGCTGGAGCAGTTTTGCATTGAAGAATGGGCAAAACTCCCAGTGGCTAGGTGTGCCAAGCTTATAGAGACATACCCCAAGAGACTTGCAGCTGTAATTGCTGCAAAAGGTGGCTTTACAATGTATTGCCTTTTGGGGGGAGGGTGAATAGTGAATGCACATTCTAGTTTTCAGTTTTTTTGTCTTATTTCTTGTTTGTTTCACAATAAAACATATTTTGCATCTTCAAAGTGGTAGGCATGTTGTGTAAATCAAATGATACAAACCCCCCCCCCCCCAAAAATAAATAATTCCAGGTTTAATTCCAGGTTGTAAGGCAACAAACTATTAAAACTGGTAATTATATTACCAAATCTGTAAATTACTGCAGTTGAATTGGCTACAATGGGAAATCATAGTAGTCACCAACCACGGTCAGGCCCCCTGCTACTGTCCTCCCTTCCACTGGCATACTGTCATGTCTAAATCATAACTGTTTTGTTTTTTTCTCTTTCTGACGTTTGGTGGTCAAAGCAAGGCTGTGAAAACAGTCTGAAGAACCGCTCACTCTCTCTCTCTCTCTCTCTGCCATTCTCTCTCTCTCTCTCTCTCTCTCTCTCGCTCTCTCTCTCTCACTCGCTCTCTCTCACTCGCTCTCTCTCACTCGCTCTCTCTCTCTCACTCTCTGCCATTCTCTCTCTCTCTCTCTCTCTCTCTCTCTCTCTCTCTGCCATTCTCTCTCTCTCTATCCAGTTAATGTCACCTCTCTTGGCTCTTACTGACATCTACCATAATACCTACCACCAACCCTCTTTCCATTTACTGTAGCAAGTATCCTCCCCCACTGAGCACCGACTGACACCGGACGTCCATGGACATTGATAAGTAGTTGGAATTTGGTCAGTTCGCCCTTGTCGGACCAAATCTGAACCTATCATAGGCGTCTATGTTTTACAAGTTTGGACAGCACAGTCGAATACAGTTCAGTACCCTAGAACACCGTAAAGAACAGTACAGTAAAGAAAAGTAGAGTACAGTATTGTACAGTAGAGTTCAGTACAGTACAGCCAATACATAACATTTTAGAATAAACATATGCCATAGCCTACAGCAATTAGCAATTAGATATCTCAGCAACGAGATACCAACTAGTTTAGTTTCCTGTCAAGTCAAACAGCAGTTACCAAGCCATCTTCCACCTCCGCACTGCTTTCGTCAACTGAGAGAGAAGTCACACTGTTCGATCACTGCAGCTGCACTCTCCAAAGTCCTAAAGCCAGCTAATCAAACAGCCTTCCGGCTGGCTCTGAGCCGTCCACATGGTCCTAAAGCCAGCCCATTGATACTGCTAAACTGCCAGAACAAACACACATTTTTTCTCTCCAATCTGAGCCAGATTGACAGCGCTCTGACCCAATGAGAATAGGGGGGTACTAAGGGTGGCCAATCATATTTCAGGGGCGGGGGCGATGCCACCCCTTCCACCACTCTAAAATCACCCCTGCAACCAACCAACCAAATTTCCCTGTTATGCTTTTGTAAATTCACATAACCACAGCACAACATTCAACAATATCTAAAACTAAAACAGCATACAGTGCCAGCGCAATATAACTTTTCCACATTTTCCAATTTTGACCATGAGTCAAAATTCAACCTTTCATCTTTTATCTAGTAACCCAAAACGTCCTACAAGCAACGAAAGAGCAGCAGTTGATACATGAGAAGTCAAGAGTCTGGTATGAATATTGACAGTAACTTGCGGCTCTATCAAAGCTTTGACTTTTGAGCATACGGCTATCGGCGCCATCTGTGGGGATGACCACATATTACAACCACAATAAGAAAGCTAGAAATATGTTTCCAATAACCAAATAATTGAAAACATGTAGAAGTTGTCATCTTATGTCTCAAATGGTTTATTGAAGCTGGTAATTTTTCAGCAAACAATTTACCAATTTTACACGGATAAATATCCATATATTTTGTATATAGCCTATTGAAAGTGTACAGCGTGGCATATATTTCTTAAAGTGTCATATAACAAGATGTATGCTGAAGAAATGTGATATGTTATGCTGCTCCTTTATCTAACAATGGAGGCCTTTTTGCAAAGTCGTCTAAAATAAGGTTCATATTAAAGCTGATTTTACGATTTTCAGAGAGGAAAGTTCCAGGCAAACGGTTCAGGAAATGATATAATTGTGGAAGAAAAAAATTGCCTGCAACAAAAAGAGCAGGGGAGGGGGAGAAATTCCTAAAAATAGTATTTCTTAATGCAACAACAGTTACACATCAGAGGAACAAGTAGGTTACACCATTGGGCTGTACAGTACATCTGACTAAACTGACTGATTTGTTTGTCACTGCTGTGTTGCCCTTTGATGATGACAATAGTATGTGAAATTGCATATGAGCTCAATTCATTTGAAAAGTTTGGTTATAATGTTGTCATGACGTTGGCCTCTTTGGGTACAGGAAGGACAGTTGACCCCTCCCCTTTGTACCATCACCCAACCTACCTTCCCCCCCAACCCAGGGTTGTAAAAAGTCCAAGAGGAGAATCTACTACAACATGTTTCATAGAGAGACAAAGGAAATTCTTCCAACTCATAGAATTGGAGAACCTAGCGACATGTGTGTTCTGGAGAAGATATGGAAGATTGATGAAGACTCCAGCTACGAACTGATCCGCTTGGTACAATTTTGTGATACTCAGAAGAGACAATATAGCCATATTACCCTAAAACGGTCTACATGATAGCCTCAGCGATGAGACTGAATCCACATGGGTGTATACAATGTATTATTAAGGATAAAGCTATTTGTAATACATTGAGATGCTATGTACTGATGTTAATGTGATAGAATTATATTTCTGTAACCAAGTCTAGCTCAGTCATAGGCACGCCCCCAGGGACACATACAGGACCAGGCGTCATTTGACAAGCCTGTTCTCTGGGTACTATAAAAGACCCCCTGATTTACATTTCTACAGACCAGGCCTACACTCCATCGTGAGTTTGGCCCAGAGGTTTGACCAGCCAAGTACTCTACTGAAAGTGAACTATACCACGTGGTTAACTTTTACTATCGAGACCGACAGAATAAGAACAAGTCTTTGATATTAATTATTAGTCTGCAGCTAAGTAAATTATATCATCGAACGCGAAGACCAACCACATCCATTCTATGACGACATTCATGAATGTCACTCTGAACGATCCATTCTAACCGAGAGAGAGAGAGAGAGAACGCTGACAAACTCTCCATCAGAACAAAACTCTCCAACAAGAATCCCGACGACACATGAGCGTAAATATATATTGATATTGCATTTGTTCCCGAATGAGTGAGCCTTCAATTGTCAATTGTTAATATTAATGAACTCTGTGTAACTTCTCAGCTTACCGTTTTATGACCCATTGTCTAACAGACCAGCCATGCTTGTTAGCCAGTAGGGCACATTCCCCTACCAATCCTGTGTGACGATAATTACTGTTTGTATGTTTTCTGTTAATTACTTAGTGTAGTAAATAAATGATTTTAAGACAATTGATGTATGGATGATTTTAGTAAAGACTGGGTTCGTGCAGATACAACAATTTACGACGTTTGGAATGAGACTAACGTGAGGTAAAATACACCATTGAAACTAGAAGATAATCGGCCTATACTATAATAGAATATTATAGTACAGGAAAGTTATATTAGGAAAATTATAGCTTTGTAATCTGAATATTCTCCTTGGTGCCCCGATCTCCTAGTTAATTACAGTTAAACGATTAATCAGTTTAATCGCGTGATAATAATTACAGGGAGCTAATTGATAAACGTATCTTCAGTTTAATGGTACCCAAAGACACGACATATATGGTGCCCCCTGTGAGGAATCTAAGATAGAATTGGACTTTGCTGTGAAATTCTATATATCAATTGTGCAAACAGAATTGTACAAACAGCCTGCTATCTAAACAAAGTGATTGTGCATTTGCCATTGAGAGAAGCTATTTAAAATAGCCCCGGTCTTATATCGATAGCAGTGAGGAATAAATTCCAGTTTTAGTCCGTTAGGCCAAACGGTACTATTTCTGTCGGTAAATATTAACTTCTAGAGTAAGGTTAGAATTTAGAAGTTAACTGTCCGGTAACCGAGCCGAATAATTTGCCTACCGCACTAAGACAGTGGGCAGACCGTATGCGTATCTGTATTTTAGTACCGTGTCGCTCCGGTCAGCAGAAACGCTAGCACAATATGTTGAATGGGGTTAAGGTGAGACGTCACTAGAAAACCCACCCTTTCCATAAGTGAAAGGATCCTATTTTGGTGCTTGGAAGGATACTTCTGAACCAAGTAGCAATAGCTTAGCATTACGGGCAAGCTAACAGAGAGGGAACATTTCCTCTCTCCGTACCACGTTTAAAATTCCTCCGTAGCGCGACGGAAGTCCGACCTTTGTACTTCCGTTTAAATTTCATCATTCTGCACCCTGGTGGTGAGGAATTGCCAGCACATCTCTAGGGGAAATTCAAACGTGGAGCACGGGATATGACGTCTCATTCAATTTAACTAACAAGTGAAATTGCCAGATTTACCTTTTCAAGTGGATCTTTTTAAAAAAAATATCCAAAATTGATTGGGCGTCCATAATGAGACATTATTAACTTTTTCCAAACTTAACTTAGATGAAGCAAGGCTCTCAGGTTAATTGAAAGTTAATTCCCAGATAGCCTATACAGGTTTGATATATCATAAATAGATTAATCAGTAAAATCTACTTTAGCAAGGCACAGTCAGTAAAACCCATTACTGACGGGAGTGAATCCCATGTGGCTTCGGCCTTAAGGGAAAGTATAGTGGTGAATGTACCCTAAACATTTAAACTACATTACTGTTAGGATAACTCCGCAATCTGAATTGCTTGGGTATCATTGCCTCATTCAATTTATTTAGTTAAATTGTCGAACATACCTTTCTAGGTTCTTCCAACTAAATGAGACAACTTAAACTTTGCATATTAACCTTGATGAAGCAACCTCTCAGGTAATTCAAAGTTAATTCCCAGATAGCCTATACAGGTTTGATATATCATAAATAGATTAATCAGTAAAATCTGCTTTAGCAAGGCACCTTCAGTAAAACCCATTACTGACGGGAGTGAATCCCATGTGGCTTCGGCCTTAAGGGAAAGTATAGTGGTGAATGTACCCTAAACATTTAAACTACATTACTGTTAGGATAACTCCGCAATCTGAATTGCTTGGGTATCATTGCCTCATTCAATTTATTTAGTGAAATTGTCGAACATACCTTTCTAGGTTCTTCCAACAAAATGAGACAACTTAAACTTTGCATATTAACCTTGATGAAGCAACCTCTCAGGTAATTCAAAGTTAATTCCCAGATAGCCTATACAGGTTTGATATATCCTAAATAGATTAATCAGTAAAATCTGCTTTAGCAAGGCACAGTCAGTAAAACCCCTTTACTGACGCTCAGCCCAGGTAGGAGCGTACCCTAGTGGTGAAGGGTCCCAACATTTGACCTTCGGTTTACACTTATGATATCCAATCAATGGAGATTGTAGGAACCAATCGTCTCATTCAATTTAATAAGTTAAATTGTCGAACATACCTTTCTAGGTTCTTCCAATTAAATGAGACAACTTAAACTTTGCATATTAACCTGGATGAAGCAAACTCTCAGGTAATTCAAGTTTAATACCCAGACAGCCTACCCAGGTAGGACTAATCATTGGCATTGATTAATTCAATTTGCTTTTGCAAATTCATTCACGCCCAACTTCCACAGTACTGTACAGTACTGATGGTTCATTAACGTCTATAAATAGATTAAAATCGTCTTTGCAGCTCCCCACGTTCCAAAACCAAATTTTGGAAAATTAGGAAAAACATTTTTCCTTTCAAATGTTCTAATAATGTGCAAGCTATCAGAGGGGGTGGTCCCCACTCGCCCGCTAATTAGTGAACCTCCACCCGTAAATGGATTGATCTCTGACCTCAGCAGCGATAACAACCCTAATTATGCCATTAGTGGAAAAGCAGACAACAATGTTTTCCAAAATCAACCATCGGGTGCAGGCCTCGTAAAGGTTCTCTCCAGTCTAGCTCTGATGTCTTGCCATCCGAGATTGCCATCTGTCCAATACCGCAGTGCACAGCTGAAGCACGAGCAGGTAATGGTAGACATAAAGGGACAGGTGGAGAGAACCGGGAAACCAATGACCAAGGCAGACAAGGGAAAAATTCTGCTAGCTATGGAACTGCGTTCGAAAACTGAACAATTAAATGTAATTGCAAAAACGTATGACGATGAACAAGCACAAGCTCTTCAACAAAATCGTTTTCTACAGGAACAAAATCATAGGCTACAGGAACAACTCGATTTAGCCAAAACTAAATACGATGATGTCCACGCCAAACTAGATAAATCTGAAGAGTTATCTACAAACAGGAGCGCTCAACTTGACAACATGCATGCTGTTTTGTTGAATGTTACTCAAAATAACACGGTGCTCCTCAAAGCGCTGCAGACCAAAGACGATCAGTTAATGAACACAATGACAAAGTTGGATGATAAATCAGCAGAACTTATTGAAGTCGCTGACCAAATGAATGATGAGAGAACTCAGGTGATGAGGTTGGAAATATTGATTTCTAAGCAAGCAGAGGAAATCTCATCACTGAATCTCTCGCTCCGTACTCAAGACCTCTATCTGCAAACCATGACAGATAAGTTTGAGACCGAAAGGAGCAGGTGTGACACTCACGTGTCCAAAATCAGTACTCTAAGCGCTCAAGTGGACTCTGCAATGCAGCAGAATTCCACCCTTAGGTACCATCTGGAGGAAATCCAGAATGGTACCGCTCTACAGCGCGACTTCCCATCCAAGCAACCGGAGCCCTGTACTCACAGGAGTGAAGACAATAGGTTTCAGACATTGCCTCCCTCATGTGTCCCTCAGTCTTCTCCTCTTTGCCCTTCGGCACTGAGTTATATGGCGCCTCTTGGCCAACAACAACAAGGCTTGGCTTCCTCTCTTGGCCTTTCGGCCCCAATCTCTCCACAGGATGAAGCCAACCCTCTCCGCCCGCTTGGCGCGGAATACCTTGACAAACTCGTCAAGAATTTCCCCACCTTTGACCCCATTCCAGGTCAGCCAAACGATACTGAGACGTTCCTAGCTGACATAGAGGATGCGTTGGATGGCTACCCGAACGCTACAGGTTCTGACAGGGTTTACCTGTTGAAGCGAACGTCAAATAGACACGTGACAAGGTTCATTCGTCTACAACAGCAACACGTGCTAAATGACTACACTAAACTTGCCACAGCTTTGAAATTAGAATTCAGTGGTTCTGCGACTCGCAAACACGATAGCTCACTGGCTAACACCGTCAAACAAGCTCGGAACGAACACCCACAAGCTTACTATCATAGGCTTCGTTCAGCTTACTTTGGCCTACTCACAGAAACAGGAATGGAAGAGCTTTTACCATTCAAACAAATGTTTCTGTCGAACATGTATCCCACCTTCATTACCTACTTGGGCCCTGCCGCCCACGTTGGCTTGCCTATCTTACAACTCAGAGAGCTTGCAAGCACAGCTTTTGAGGCATCAAAAGTTCACAACGCTAAGAGCCCTGACCACTCAGTTTTGAAGTTTAACCAGGAGCACTCACTCCAGTTAGAGGGTGCATTATCAGGTATTGGAGCGTCGAGTGATGACGCACAACAACAGTTTCTACCACGAAACCATGATTCCAATAACCTCCGCGGTCGAAATAACTGTAAAGTACGTAGCCATCAACATGACTACCGCTACAATCGACCCGTTCGCTACGTTCCTGCACCCAACCCACAAAAAGTGTCAGAGCACAAGGGTAACAAAGGGTTGAAGGACGATCAAAACGTAGACCAATGTTCTCCAGAAGTCCCACTACGGGAAGAACTTAAGCGAGAACAATTTGAGAAAAGGGTAAAAGATAAGTCACAAGGACTAGACGGGGAATTACCGGACATCAGGTCCACAGGAATTAACACCCATAGCAAGGACGTTAAAGTTCAAATTTCTCCCGCTCTCATTCAAGACCCTATCCAGGGCCCGCTTGATCAAGAAACAAGCCCCCGGGCTTTGTCTATAGACTCTGATACTAAAGTTGTGAAGATAAAGGTCAAACGCTTCGTTAAAGCCAAGGCCACTCAAAATCGGAAAAGTCAATCTGCTTCCATCTTGAACAGACATGGCACATCACGTCGTTGCGAACGACCACTCCACTTTGTGGGGAATATGTCCACTAACCACGAATCTAAACGGCCATACCTGGAAACAGTCCTGGAGGACTGCTTAGCTTGTCATGCGCTAATTGATTCGGGTGCGACAATATCACTCATCTCTCAAACATTGTTTGATGATCTCAAAAGGGCTTTGAAGCCAACTAAACGTTGGTTAAAAGTGGAACGATGCGACACTAAACTTCGAGGGGTCACTCAGACTACCTCGCCTCTCACATTGAGAGTCATGCTGAAACTACACTTCCAGGACGTATCGCTCGTTCACCCTGTGTATGTTACCAGCCTCGAAACTGTAACCCTCCTACTTGGAGCAGACTTGATGGATCGGTTACTCCCATTGATGGATTGGAAAACCAACCAGGTATGGTCACAGGCCACCGTGCCTTCTCCACTGACCACACTGTCTTCCCCTAACGCTAGCTGCAACGCAGTCCTTCACGAGGGGTATCTGTCGAAAGCACCCCTTGGGAAAAAGACGTTTAGAAACCTCTTGGTGCAGAATCCGATCCAAGGAGATATTACGATATCTCGACACATTCCATCAGCCAACCTGATTGACCATTCTTTTCATGATTTCGAGCCAGCTGCCTCTGTGAATAAGCAACTTCCCTCCTCCTTGCAGTCGTGCAATACGATAGTTGATATGAACTTCTCTTGCCCTTTGGACACTTCCGCAAGCACTGCGGCCGTCTCAGCAAGTAAAACATTGATGCACAGAGTATACTCTGCTTCCGATGATACACCTTCCGCTTTGTTCGGGACTGTCACCCCTTACAATGACACTAATGGCGTCAGTCCAGCAACTGACCCGATGACCCCCACTGGTGAAACACTTTGCGATATCACAGACCGATATCCTCGTCTCAGTTCGCAGGTAATGAAGAGGTTGCCACACGCGGACGCGGTGGGGACTGACATGCCTCGACAGCCACTGAGCGTTTTGAAGCACAAACACCAGGAGATTTGGTTGAAAGGTTACAGCCATTCTCATAACAACGCGGCCGCTGAAAACTCGTACGTAGGGTCCGATCTTCTTGTTTGCGCATCGGACACCAACACCACCCGCTGGTGGGGGGGTCCCGAGGCACAAAGGGGGGGAATAGTAGCCCAGACCCATGATGAGCCTCATCGAGGCCGGTGGGGGGGTCAAGACTACGGACAACACCGTACGAGGCCGCCAGAGCATAAATCAAATCTAGTTGTAAACTCTCCTATGAGAACAGTGAGGAGCAGACAGGCCCCTAGACGGGGATTATCTTAGAACACATCTAAGATAGTACTGAGGTGTACCACACTGGTCGTAAAGGAAGTCCAGTGGACTTGTCCACCTCCAAAACAAATGGCATCAATAATCATTCTTTGCCATGTGTAGGTTCAACTACCATACAACTAGTAAAATGCTCCAATCATGTGTTCCGGTAGATAATATTTCAGAATAAATCGGTAGGATAACTGGTCCCCTTGAGTACCAGTACCAATACTAGCAACAGTCAGTCCAGCTACAATCAGTAAGAAGGTTAGCGATTTAACCAATCAAATTACCATTGACAACAGCGACATAGGAGTCACTCAGAGTGCAACACGTGGAGGGGAATCTCCAGTGCACTCTTCCAATGGTTAACACACATGCCACTAATAAATAGGACCCTCCATTCAGGAGGAAAATTATTAGAAGTCATGAACCATGATCACACCACGTATGACTTGTCCAATACTTAAAGAGTACTTCCGTCGTGAGGTTAGCTCCTCCGTGGATAACATAGCTATGAAATAGACTTCATACCTATCGCCACTACAAAAGTGGAAGAAACAGTGACTTGTAGAAAAACTACTACAGACTCCCTTGACACCAATTCTGACTGACCTCCAGGCATTGACCTGAAAATTACCTGACTACGTCAGACTCATTCTGAACAAGTTGTAATCTGCCCGGATACTTGGTTTTCTTCCCTTGACATGCGCGCTTGTGTAAGCAGAAGCGCACATGCACAACGGAACATCCAATTAGGATTTATGCTAGGACCACTTAAGGGCCCAAGCAATATACCAGCCTTAGTAAAGTTGAACATTTACTTCTAGGCCTTTGACTCTACAGCACTCACCAGTTTTCTTCCCAGAAGTCCGTAGGTCATACCTGTAGACTGCCCAAAACTAGTGCATTACAGCTGTAGACTTATCATATAGTTATCAACTTAGGATAGCGCCTAAGCAACACACCAAGTAGGAAAACCCTAGATATGGCATTAGAGACAATGCCATGATAATCATTTTGCCAGAACATTGGACGTATATAGAATACAGTCCAATTAGATGATTTTTCTTTTTTTTTTGTGTGAGAACTATATTTTGTATATTTTTGTTTTGTTTATGCTTTCATTCCTTTTCGGTTCAGTTCCTTTGACACATAAGAAGTGATAGAGCCATAAACAAAGTCCCCATACAACCATCACTTAGTGCCACAACGCCGCTCATTGGGGAATGAATGTAATCATATATATTTCATGAGTGTGTGTGCGTTGTTAACATCTGCCTAAGTTACTGCCCAGATCTTCCAGTCTGGACGACGGGTCCGGAACGGCGACCCCAAATCCGGACACCCACAACCTATCCTTGTGGCGGCATGCCCGCTGTCAGAGAGACTACCAAGGTAAACCACCAGAGGGGGGGACCGCAACAGCGATCAACAACCAGGACATCCCCTGGCCCTCCCTGGGGTACTTTACAGCTTCCAGGGAACCTACCAAGGTACGCCACTAGAGGAGACCGCATCGGTGATCACCAACCGGACCTCAACTGCCCATCCTTGTGGTGGACGGCTCCGCTTTCAGAGAGCCTACCAAGTTCAACCACCAGAGAGGACTGCAACGATGATCTACCAATGGGACATCACGTGGTCATGATTTTATGTTGATTTGTAACTTGCAGGATAAACAAGATCCAAACCACCAGGGGGGGTATGTCATGACGTTGGCCTCTTTGGGTACAGGAAGGACAGTTGACCCCCTCCCCTTTGTACCATCACCCAACCTACCTTCCCCCCCAACCCAGGGTTGTAAAAATTCCAAGAGGAGAATCTACTACAACATGTTTCATAGAGAGACAAAGGAAATTCTTCCAACTCATAGAATTGGAGAACCTAGCGACATGTGTGTTCTGGAGAAGATATGGAAGATTGATGAAGACTCCAGCTACGAACTGATCCGCTTGGTACAATTTTGTGATACTCAGAAGAGACAATATAGCCATATTACCCTAAAACGGTCTACATGATAGCCTCAGCGATGAGACTGAATCCACATGGGTGTATACAATGTATTATTAAGGATAAAGCTATTTGTAATACATTGAGATGCTATGTACTGATGTTAATGTGATAGAATTATATTTCTGTAACCAAGTCTAGCTCAGTCATAGGCACGCCCCCAGGGACACATACAGGACCAGGCGTCATTTGACAAGCCTGTTCTCTGGGTACTATAAAAGACCCCCTGATTTACATTTCTACAGACCAGGCCTACACTCCATCGTGAGTTTGGCCCAGAGGTTTGACCAGCCAAGTACTCTACTGATAGTGAACTATACCACGTGGTTAACTTTTACTATCGAGACCGACAGAATAAGAACAAGTCTTTGATATTAATTATTAGTCTGCAGCTAAGTAAATTATATCATCGAACGCGAAGACCAACCACATCCATTCTATGACGACATTCATGAATGTCACTCTGAACGATCCATTCTAACCGAGAGAGAGAGAGAGAGAACGCTGACAAACTCTCCATCAGAACAAAACTCTCCAACAAGAATCCCGACGACACATGAGCGTAAATATATATTGATATTGCATTTGTTCCCGAATGAGTGAGCCTTCAATTGTCAATTGTTAATATTAATGAACTCTGTGTAACTTCTCAGCTTACCGTTTTATGACCCATTGTCTAACAGACCAGCCATGCTTGTTAGCCAGTAGGGCACATTCCCCTACCAATCCTGTGTGACGATAATTACTGTTTGTATGTTTTCTGTTAATTACTTAGTGTAGTAAATAAATGATTTTAAGACAATTGATGTATGGATGATTTTAGTAAAGACTGGGTTCGTGCAGATACAACAATTTACGACGTTTGGAATGAGACTAACGTGAGGTAAAATACACCATTGAAACTAGAAGATAATCGGCCTATACTATAATAGAATATTATAGTACAGGAAAGTTATATTAGGAAAATTATAGCTTTGTAATCTGAATATTCTCCTTGGTGCCCCGATCTCCTAGTTAATTACAGTTAAACGATTAATCAGTTTAATCGCGTGATAATAATTACAGGGAGCTAATTGATAAACGTATCTTCAGTTTAATGGTACCCAAAGACACGACAATGTACTGACTGTAGATAATCATCATCATCCATCATAACCACCTTCATAATCCCCATCCATTGGATCATTATCATGTCCACATATCACCATGACATTTGTTTCACACAGCTTGTCTTGTTGATCCTTCACATTAAACCAGGTCAGCCATGAGAATCAGTTGGACAGTGGCTGTAGTGAGAGGAGAATGGAGTCCGTTCCCAGCACTCACCAGGTAGGCTAAATGGACTGGGCCAGAGCCAGGGTGTTATCTTACCATCTCAGGCCATGATGCCAGCTAAGAACAGGAGAGGCCCACTCCTTGCCTCAACACCCCTGCTGCTACAAAGTTACATCCCCCAGTCAGCATCAGCCCAACAGCAGACCCAACACCAGACACTCTGTGAGCATAACCTCTTCTCACCTAACCTCCATGACTGTGGTGGTTCAAAAACAATATCATCCATGCCCCATCAGGAGAGAAGAGAGGGTAGATAAGAAGAGAGGAGGAGAGGAATGGATGAGAGGGAGAAAAGAGAAGAAAAGGCAGCGAAGACGTGGCGGAGACAAGGAAGAGGTGAGAGGAGGTGGAGAGGGGTGTAAGGTAGAGGAGGTGAGAACAGGACAGGAGAGGAGGAGAAGGTGCCCGGTTTGCAGTCCCACACCACTGGCCCCAGGACATCCATTAATTAGCCCTACTCCTTCCGTCAATCAGTCAGTCCACTGCTTGCCTACGGTGCCCTGGTCCTCCACATGTAACACTAGAGTGTTTTCCTACCCTGGGCTGGCTGGGTGGGTGGGAGCCCTGGTCCTCCACATGTAACACTAGAGTGTTTTCCTACCCTGGGATGGCTGGCTGGCTGGGTGGGAGCCCTGGTCCTCCACATGTAACACTAGAGTGTTTTCCTACCCTGGGCTGGCTGGCTGGGTGGGAGCCCTGGTCCTCCACATGTAACACTATAGTGTTTTTTCTACCCTGGGCTGGCTGGCTGGGTGGGAGCCCTGGTCCTCCACATGTAACACTAGAGTGTTTTCCTACCCTGGGCTGGCTGGCTGGGTGGGAGCCGTGGTCCTCCACATGTAACACTAGAGTGTTTTCCTACCCTGGGATGGCTGGCTGGCTGGGTGGGAGCCGTGGTCCTCCACATGTAACACTAGAGTGTTTTCCTATCGTGGGATGGCTGGCTGGCTGGGTGGGAGCCCTGGTCCTCCACATGTAACACTGGAGTGTTTTCCTACCCTGGGCTGGCTGGCTGGGTGGGAGCCCTGGTCCTCCACATGTAACACTAGAGTGTTTTCCTACCCTGGGGGGCTGGGTGGGTGGGAGCCGTGGCCCCCCATCCTCTGGCTCCTGGCTTGGTTTGACTTCCACTGATGGGCGGCGCAGTTGGCCGAGCGTTGTACGGGTTTGGCCGGGATAGGCGTCATTGTAAATAAGAATTTGTTCTTAACTGACTTGCCTAGTTAAGTAAAGGTTAAATAAAAAATAATTAAAAAAATGTGAAGACTAAATCTTTTTCTTTGTAAGACACAATTCCTTCTTGTACTTATTTGTTGTTTTCATTTACATTACATTTACATTTACGTCATTTAGCAGACGCTCTTATCCAGAGCGACTTACAATTGGTAAGGTTTTCTAGAGGCTTCTACAGAGGCTGCCAGACTTAGGAGGTTACCACTCTTCCAGAGAGAAGAGGTGCATTTTACATGCCCCCCACTGTTACACATTTACCAATGCCTTGCCCTACTCAGTGTAGTTTCACCCATACACATTTCAAGACTGCCACTTCAGTCCAATACATCCATGTTCTACAGTAGGCCCATTTACTCATCATAATTCATCCCCTTTGTATATCAATCAATCACATTACAATCCTTTAAAACATGTTTCCAGACATGATTCACCTTCTGTTACTGAGGTATATTCCCTAACCCTGTTCTATACACACCTAGAAGTGAAAACTACTACGACCTGCAATGGGTTCTATGCATCATACCCATGAGGGCCTTATTCTCTGGAGGGTATTTCAATCAGATGAACCCTGTCAAGAATAAAATACTTTGACCCTAGAGGAAAGTCAACCTTGTTTGATTCATCCTCCTCTCTATCTAACTCTGCCCTCACTTGTCCAGCGCTATAGGCTACCTGCATATCATCCTCTCCATATACATACACATATTATGTGAGATTGCCCTCAGGGCGAAGGCATCCTACACCATGTGAATGGCTCAAAGCCTTTGTCTTTGCGGTAAACATATCATGTCATAATTTATTGAAGACAAAATGGTGTTGACAGCACCATGTCCTCCCCCTGGAGATATATGGCATTATTTACCATAACACCTATGTAACATCATCTCCTAATGCACCATGGGTAGACCTGCACACAACAATGGGTGGCTTTCAGGCCCATCTCTACTTTAATACTCACAATAGAAAGACTCACCCACATGAAAAACTACTATAGTATGGTATACTTTTTTGGACCTTACTGTAGTGTTTTTCTGGACTGAAGTCCAAAGTTACAAATCATTTAAAAAGTTATCCTTTTTAGATAAAACTATACTAAATATAATCACATGACACCAAATAATGGATTAAAACACACTATTTTGCAAAGAAGGGTAGCATGGTGTAGCCGGAGGACAGCTAGCTTCCGTCCTCCTCTGGGTACACTGACTTCAATACAAAACCTAGGAGGCTCATTGTTCTCACCCCCTTCCATAGACTTACACAGTAATTATGACAACTTTTGGAGGACGTCCTCCAGCCTATCAGAGCTCAGCATGAACTGACATTGTCCACCCAATCAAAGGACCAGAGAATTATCAAGTACTGAAAGAATAAGCTACAGCTAGCAGCACTGCAGTGTATAAAATGTGGTGAGTAGTTGACTCAAAGAGAGAGAAAGACAATAGTTGAACAGTTTTCAACAAATTCATTTCTTCCAAAATGAAGGAGAAGCAAGAGAGAAATAAAGAGAGAGATTTCGTAATTTTCGTAAGTTTCACTTACTTAGCTAGCAAATGCAGCTAGCTAGTTTAGCCTACTGAAATTCCCTGCTCAAACAGAGGGATGCTATGTTAACTAGCTGGCTATGACTTTCCAACACAACACTGGAACTCTTCCATGTCAAGGCAAGCTTTTGGCATTACAAATGTATTGCCACCAGGGCCTGCCAGTGTAACTGCTTACTGACTTTACACTGTAACGTTACTGCATGATTGTAGCAGGTTTACTAATGCGTTAGTTCCATTAGCTATGCTGAGTACAAATGTTTTTGCCTGGTCACATACAGTTGATGTGTTGTGCATTGAAGTCCACAAGCGAAGGGAAGAGGTGAGAGGATGAGAGCGCAGAGATGCGACAAGGAATACAAAGTGACTGCTATGAAAGTGAACTGTGTTTACGTGTGATCGAGGGTGTATTCATTCCGCCGATTCTGTTGAAAAACGTTTCTTAAACGGAAGCAAACAGAACAAAACGGGGATAAACATACCTGAATTTGTCCAATAGAAACTACATGATACTAAAATGTTAGTATCATGTAGTAGCCTAAACCTATCTCTGTTACATTGAACTGGGTGAATGGAATATGAATGAGAGTCATCCAATATGCTGTAATACAAATAAGGCCATGCTCATGAAAGAAAATCGTCCTCCCTCATCTTAAACGGCACTGACCGTTCAACTATAGTATAAATACTGAAGGAAAATAAAACTATATTATATACTACCGTAATGAATATAGTGTTTTTGCAGATTGTCGTAGCCAATACTGTAGTATTTACTCTAGTGTTATTGCAGACTGTAGTATACTGTAGTATTTATTATAGTGTTATTGCAAACTGGAGTGTACTGTAGCATTTAATGTAGCGATTTCGCAGACTGGAATATACTGTAGTATTTACTATAGTGTTATTGCAGACTGTAGTATACTGTAGTATTACTGTAGTGTTATTGCAGACTGTACTATACTGGAGAATTTACTGTAGTGATTTTGCAGACTGGAGAATACTGTAGTATTTACTGTAGAATTTTTGCGGACATAACTGTAGTATTTACTATAGTGTTGTTGTTCTATTATCTTTGATATAGAAGTGGAGTATTTCTCCTACTGGAGAAATACTAATACTTTTCCATAAACTGTAGGTAGGAAGGACTGGGGTCTGAACGGATAGTTCAGAACTTCTGCTCTTTTCTAAAATCTGTAGGGAACACAATATGGTCTATACTTGGCATGTATGGTTCTCACTTGTGGGTGGCACAAATTAGGATATGGGGAGAGGAATGGGCATACATAAACATAAAATACTGTAGTATTGACTATAGTTAGTTTGTGTAGTACTGACTGTAGTATTGACTATAGTTAGTTTGTGGAATTTAGTGTTTTTGGGGACATTACCGTAGTATTTACGATAGTATTCTACCGTATACTACAACATTCTATAGTAAGTACTACACGTCAGCGGGATACTACAGTGTTTAGTATAGTATTGTACAGTATACTACAATTTACTACAGAATTCTGTAGTAAGCACTGTAGTATTCAATATTAAACTGTTGTATTTTTTCATGTGGGCAGACACACCATTGAAAGGCAAGTATGTATATTGTTTGGTAATATTCACAGACGCCGTTGAAAAGCAAAGATATTATTTGGTGAAACTCTCCTTGAATAGTTCAAAGTTTCACTATGTTCCGTTAGTTCTGTGGTACAAACCTTTCAATGAGGTGAATGCATTTGGCACTGGCAGTGTAACTTACTATAAAGCATAGTGATCGTGAAATAACATACAACAATATCATTTTCACTATTGACACTAACAATAAACCCTGTTGACTTCTTGCAACCAAACACTGTACAGAATAAAATATATATTCTAGGAATAATAATGTGTGTTTGTCAGAGGCTCACTGATCTCTCTGTTATTAGAAAACAGCTATGTGTGTGTGTGTTTGTTATGTGTGTTTCCTTGGTTGTGACAGAGACAAACTAAGGGCAGGAACTGAGCTGTAAACATGCAGCACCTCATCTCATCAGCATGCAGAGATGCCTTAACATTACCATAGCAATGGTGGAGAACATTAGAGGTGAAAACTGTGAGGTATTTGGCAGCAGATTGATACTCAGGGCCCAATTACAACCATTCTGCTGTATTCTCCTTTACCCAGGGGATTTCACATCTCACAGCCCTCTGCTCCTATCAATATCTTCAATCTGTCAGCAGTCAGACTCAGAGAGTGTTTGTGTGTGTGAAAGTGTGTGTGTTTGTGTGTTTGTATGCGTGTGTGTGTCAGGAGGAGCAGCTCAGCTCAGTATTAATGAGGACAGAGACAGATCCAGACAGAATCCTTTCCTCTACATTAAAAAAATACTAAAGCATGCTATGGTATAAATACTATAGAATTCACTGTAGTGTTTTTCCTGAGTTTACTGTAGTATTCAATGTAGTGTTTTTGTGGACTTTAGTTAGACCTTTTGATATGAGACTCAAAATTGAGCTCATCCTGTTTCCATTGATCATCCTTGAGAAGTTTCTACAACTTGATTGGAGTCCGCCTGTGGCAAATTCAATTGTTTGGACATGATTTGGAAAGGCACACACCTGACTATATAAGGTCCCACAATTGACAGTGCATGTCAGAGCAAAAATCAAGCCATGAGGTTGAAGGAATTGTCCGTAGAGCTCCAAGACAGGACTGTGTTGAGACACAGATTTGGGGAAAGGTACCAAAACATTTCTGCAGCATTGAAGTGAGCAATCGGGGGAGAAGGGCCTTTGTCATGGAGGTGACCAAGGACCCAATGGTCACTCTGACAGAGCTCCAGAGTTCCTTTGTGGAGATGGGAGAACCTTCCAGAAAGACAACCATCTCTGCAGCACTCCACCAATCAGGCCTTTATGGTAGAGTGGCCAGACGGAAGCCACTCCTCAGTAAAAGGCACATGACAGCCCACTTGGAGTTTTCCAAAAGGCACCTGAAGACTCTCAGACCATGAGAAACAAGATTCTCTGGTCTGATGAAACCAAGATTGAACTCTTTGGCCTGAATGCCAAGATTCATGTCTGGAGGAAACCTGGCACCATCTCTACGGTGAAGCATGGGGGTGGCAGCATCATGCTGTGGGGATGTTTTTCAGCGGCAGGGACTGGGAGACTAGTCAAGATTGAGGGAAAGATGAACGGAGCAAAGTACAGTGAGATCCTTGATGAAAACCTGCTCCAGAATGCTGTCATGACGTTGGCCTCTTTGGGTACAGGGAGGACAGTTGGCCCCCTCCCCTTTGTACCATCCCCCAACCTACCATCCCCCCAACCCAGGCCCTGTGTGAAAGGGTTGTAAAAACTCTAAGAGGAGAATCTCCTACCACATGTTTCATAGAGAGACAAAGGAAATTCTTCCAACTCATAGAATTGGAGAACCGAGCGACATGTGTGTTCTGGAGAAGGTATGGAAGATTGGTGAAGAATCCAGCTACGAACTGGTCCGCTTGGTACAATTTTGTGATACTCAGAAGAGACAATATAGCCATATTACCATAAAACTGTTTATATAATAGCCTCAGCGATGAGACTTGCATCATAATGGTTGTATAAAATTTATTAATAAGGATAAAGCTATTTGTAATACATTGAGATGCCATGTACTGATGTTAATGTGATAGAATTGGATTTCTGTACCAAGCTTCACTCAGCCATCGGCACGCCCCCCAAGGGACACAGACAGGACCAGGCGTCATTTGACAAGCCTGTTCAAGGGTCACTATAAAACTATACCCTGAGCTACATTTCTCCAGACCAGGCCTCCACTCCATGGCCAATAGGTTTTACCATCCAATTCCTCTACTGAAAGTGAACTACACCACGTGGTTAACTTTTAGACTATCGAGACCGACAGAATAAGAACAAGTCTTTGATATTAATTATTAGTCTGCAGCTAAGTAAATTATATAATCGAACGCGAAGACCAACGAAACATTCATTCTATAACGACATTAATGAATGTCGCTTTGAAAGATCCATTCTAACCGAGAGAGAGAGAGAGAGAGAACTCTCCATCAGAACGACGCTCGAACAAGGATCCCGACGACACATGAGCGTAAATATATATTGATTGCAATTGTTCCCGAATGAGTGAGCCTTCAATTGTCAATTGTTAATATTAATGAACTCTGTGTACCTTCTCAGCTGACCGTTTATGACCCATTGTCTAACAGACCAGCCATGCCTGTTAGCCATTAGGGCACATTACTATACCAATCCTTTGTGACGATAATTACTGTTTGTATGTTTTCTGTTAATTACTTAGTGTAGTAAATAAATGATTTTAAGACAATTGATGTATGGATGATTTTAGTGAAGACTGGGTTCGTGCAGATACAACAATTTACGAAGTTTGGAATGAGACTGGACGAGAGGTAAAATACGCCATTTAAACCAGAAGATAATCGGCCTATATTATAATATAGGAAAGTTATATTACGAAAATTATAACTTTGTAATCTGAATATTTTCCTTGGTGCCCCGATCTCCTAGTTAATTACAATTAATCAATTAATCAGTTTAATCGCGTGATAATAATTACAGGGAGTTAATTGATAAACATGTCTTCAGTTTAATGGTACCCCAAAGACACGACAGTGCTCAGGACTTCAGACTGGGGCGATGGTTTACCTTCCAACAGGACAACGATCTTAATTAAGCACACAGCCAAGACAACACAGGAGTGGCTTCGGGACAAGTCTCTGAATGTCCTTGAGTGGCCCAGCCAGAGACCGGACTTGAACCCGATCTAACATCTCTGGAGAGACCTAAAAATAGCTGTGCAGTGACACTCCCCATCCAACCTGACAGAGCTGGAGAATATCTGCAGGGAGAGAGAGATTGATAGAGAGTGAGAGGGAGGGGTTGTCCAGGCTGTTTTCACAGTCTTGCTTTGACCATCGACCATTAGAAAGAGAAAAAAAAGTTGACAGTATGCCAGTGGAAAGGAAAACAGTAGCAGGTGACCTGACTGTGGTTGGTGACTACTATGATTTCCCATTGTAGCCAATTCAACTGCAGTAATTTAATTTACCGATTTGGAGAGAGAGAGAGAGAGAGAGAGAGAGAGAGAGAGAGTAGGTGTGATTCTACCCATAGGACAGAGCAGACAGATGGAAATAGTTTTTACATATGGAGAGAACTGGGGAGGTTTCAGTGTTCTGACTGTGTCCATTCCAACCATAGAGATACATTTAATTACCGCACCCAATAAAAGGCTGGAGTGACACCAGCGCCAGAGTGGAAAAGCCCTATGTGCATGTGTTCTATTTTATGTTGTGGCCCCAACCCTGCCCAGAGGGAGTACACATTGAATTACTATAACAGGAATATAATTGTATTTCCAGGGGGAAAACCTCTTCTTCATTTCATTTCAGTTCTAATCTACCCTACCAATCAGCCCACTAGTAAAATATGATAAGACTTGATTTGCCTTTTCCCTCTGCAGTTTACCATACCATACGCTCCTGTCCTGTCCAGGCCAGTGTCATTATTTCCACAACGGTCCTGTTCCCAACACATTGCATGCTGACCGTTCTCTATGTACAGTATTGCTTCGACTATACTGCTGTGTTTTGAACATGTTCTCATCTCATTGTGTGTGTGTGCGTGTGTGTATGTGTGTGTGTGAATGTGTTTGTGTGAGTGCGTGTGAGTGAGTGTGTGTGTGTGTTTGTGTGTGTGTGTTTGTGTGTGTGAGTGAGTGTGTGTGTGTGTTTGTGTGTGTGTGTGCTGTAAGCATGCTCTCATCTCCTTCCTCGTTAGTTTCTCCACCATGCTGTAATGTTGTAATCGATCATTTATCCACCACTATCCGCCTCACCAGCCCCTTTTCTCCCCGCAGACATTTTGAATTCTGAAGATGTTTACCCAAACCAGCGGGGTGGTATCTTTCAAGTTACGATTATGCTGTAAGGTATCTATTAAAATCCAAGTCTTTAGGGCCTAACTCCCACCTCTCTGTTAAACCACCAAATAACAATGAGAAGAAGAACAATCATTCTGGCTTGGCTGAGAAGAAAAGAGAAATGATTGGTTCACCAGGGACCTGCATAACCTGTTGCTGTTCCCCTCAACATCTCAGTAAAGAAGTGATAAGTGTGTCCCACTAAACAACAGGTCAATATCAGAAACAGACAACCAGCCCAACCACCACCCTTGGGCAATTTGACCAAATTGACCTAGAAACAGAGTTAGCGAGCGGTAAGTAAAAATAAGCTTGTGCCTGCATGACTGCATGAAGCTTGTGACCATGTCTACATCAGTTGTACTCTTTGTATACTGTAAGATAATGTCTTAAACGTGGTACTCCCAAATAATTCAAGGACATGATCCCAGAAGAAGCATATTCTAAATAGCACAAAACCCCACAGGATAATGTCACTAGCCAATTTGACGTGAGCTTAAGATATGGTAACTTTGGCATGCAATTTAGACCAATCTTTCTGTGTGCCCATATCCTCAATCATTTGAGCTAGCTTGTCTATCCCAAGCCACAGAGGACTCTAGCTCTGAAAACTGACACCAGGATTCTTCATCTGCCTCAAATAAACACTACATTTCATACGCTAAGGAATTTACATTCTGAATGGGCCATTCCCTGAGAGGGCGAGACTTAGAAAATATTTTCCACATTCTCCTAAAGCCAAATGCAATATCCCAAATACAAACATGTGTAGATTACACAAACAACAGGATATTCCTGCTTATTGGCAGATATGTGAGTCTGCATTTTATATAGCGTTGGTTGGGGCTTAGTGCGGCACATGTGTTGGCCATTAGGGGAGAGACAAGGTCCTGTTGAGGTTGTTCTCTGGGGAGTAAAATCATGACTTCACTATCTTTATACAGGATTAGAGAGTTGGAGAGCTGGAGCTGGGGAGCGAGGAGGGGTTGAGTACTGTTGGGTCCAGTTCTAGCCAGCCACAACTGCTAGGTTTAAATGGTGTTTGAAGTCCCAAATGGACAGTGTGGTTTGCACTTTTGGGACTATTCCATTGGTTCCATTGCACCAGATGAGCTCGGTCAAGCACAGCTGAAGTATTTCAAATAAACAAATATCATTTGAACCCAGATTGGACTGGTTGGCGTGCTGCATGTTCTAGAGTTCCACTTCCAGCCCTGGAGGAGTCCAGCTGTGTGTCGGAACATTATGAGAATCCCTCTGGTTCTCTTTCTGGGGTCTGAGAGGTTATGTTTCAGCCCCAAACACCAGGGAGGAGATCAGATTCACAGTGAAGCTTATGACTGAGGAAGTTGCTGCTGATTCCCAATGGCAAAACAGCCTACAGGATTAGGGGATGTAACAAACCCAAGCATCTCATACATTTGTCTCCTTTACTGTGGGCCCCATTTTCTAAACACAACCAAGTCAATGTCAATTTAGTTTTTGGGGTATTTTGGTTGTTTACTTAAAAGTGGATGGCTTGTACAACTGACTAGGTATCCCCCTTTCCATGTCCTTGGCTGAAAGGTGTATGTATACAATTCCCAATGAGCATTCACAGTGATACCTCAAAGGACCAGGATCTCAGACACACTAGAAAATGGGAGTCTTTTGTAATTCAATCCATACACTTTAATGCTGATAGTCTTATGTACACTTCAGTATCCCTATCCATAACTAAAGCAATGCAGTTCTTTGGATCGTATGACAGTTAATGCATACTGTACGCATTAAATCCCCAGTGTTTCCCTTACATTCATTTTGCAGCGGCGGGCCACAGCTGCTACTTGATTGCCGCCACTCCATAAACTATGATACATGTGAGTTTTTAATTATAAAAAACACAAAATAATTAGGGATGGAAAAACTTTTCAGTGTAAACTTAAAAGACTAAAACCAGATGTAAAGTATGTAGACAAGATAATGGACCTTGTCTACAATGGATAATGGACCTATATATATATATATATATATATATATATATATATATATATAGGTCCATTATCTTGTCTGTAGAATTGCAGGAAACTAGCTATAAAACTATAAAATTATTTCTCTGCCCGAGGGCAAAATGTGTAGAATTGCAGGAAATTAGCTTTTAAAAAAGCTAAATATTTTCTCTGTGACCAATAGGAGGGCCTCTACCACATCCCCCCCCACACTAATGTAACAGGATCCCATTTACCATAATTGAGAACACTTTACAGGAGTTGATCAGGTTCCAGTCTTGTTTTCCTGTTACATTATAACAGAAGATCTTTGTTGTATAGGAGAAGGGAAAAAAGGAATATAGGATTATTGATATCTTGGAAAAATTGAAATGACTAAAAACATCTTATATATTTTATTATCTTTAGGCATCCTGCTTCCTGCATCCATCATCCAATAAACTCTACAGTGTATGGAGGGTCATTAGGTAAAACCTTTTTTACATTAGCTCATTCAGGGACTAGCAAGCTCTTCTGGGGTTATAGAGTGTAGCATATCATATTCTCCTCTCCTTGTGATTATACAAAATCTTGATAACGCATCTTTAACTTTTTTAGGTAGGGGGCAGCATTTGGAATTTAGTATGAAAAGCATGCCCAAAGTAAACTGCCAACTACTCCAGCCCAGAAGCTAGGATATGCATACAATTGGTAGATTTGGATAGAAAACACTCTAACGTTTCTAAAACTGTTAACATAATGTCTGTGAGTATAACAGAACTTATTTGGCAGGCGAAACCCCGTGGACAAACCATACAGGATTTTTTTGTTGTTGAGGTGACAGTGTTTTCAATGGGTTTCTATGTGGATCTAGATTTCTAAGGCACTTGCTTGCAGTTCCTATCGCTTCCACTGGATGTTAACAGTCTTTAGAAATTGGTTGATGTTTTTCTTTTGAGTAATGAAGAAGTATTGCTGTTCAGAACGAGGGTCAAGTCTAGTGTACTGTTGTGGTTGGGACGCGCGACCTGAAAGCTCGCTCCACTTTGTTTTCGTCCGGTATTGAACACAGTTTATCCCGTCTTAAATTTTATCGATTATTTACATAAAAAAATACCTAAAGTTGTATAAGGAAAGTTGTTTGAAATGTTTGGATCAAGATTACAGGTAACTTATTAGATATTTTGTAGGCATGTTGCGTGAGTTGGAACCAGTGTTTTTCTGAATAAAACGCGCCAAATAAATGGACATTTTGGAGATATAACGACGGAATTTATCAAACAAAAGGACCATTTATGATGTTTATGGGACATATTGGTGTGCCAACAGAAGAAGATCTTCAAAGGTAAGGCATGAATTATATCGTTATTTCTGAGTTTTGTGTCGCGCCTGGCGGGTTGAATTATGATTGTCATGTGTTTGTTTGATGGGGTGCTGTCCTCAGATAATAGCATGGTTTGCTTTCGCCGTAAAGCCTTTTTTAAATCTTACATGGTGGCTAGATTAACAAGAAGTTAAGCTTTAATTTGGTGTATTGCACTTGTGAATGTATGAAAGTTAAAAAAAAAAATTTTTTTTGGCGCTCTGCCATTTCACCGGATGTTGTGGAAACGTTCCGCTAGCGGAACCCCTAGCCGTAACATTAAATAATGCAGTGGTCCCTATTTTCAGGTTATCTAGCATCAGAATCCAGACAGCATCATTCCATCCAGAGTCAGCATTCCACATTGATTCAAACAAGACTTAACCATGTACTGTATAGTACTATCATCTCGCTATACAGTCTGAGGTTGAAAGCTGGCATGTCAGTAAGATAAGAAACCCAGAGCTTACTCTGTTCTTTTATTTGACAAGGTCAGACAAGGATCTCTTTAAGTCATATTACCATACTCCATTGAGAGGCAAACACATATAATTGGCATTAGTAGGTTCTGTTGGCAGGACCCTTACAGCACAGTGCAGTGCTTCTCCCCGCTCTGCTCTGCCTGTGATTATACAGGCAGAGCAGTACTTGAAAATCCTCCAACTTGGATATTAGCATGTGTGTGAGAGAGAACCTGGCTTGTAAGATCTCTCAGCCTGCTAATGAGAAGACATGGGATACAGTATGATCTTTTTTTATTTTTTATTTATGAAACTCAGCAACACAGAGCTAGCAACACACATCCTAATCCACCCATCTATTCATCGTCAGCTAACAGCAGCGAGCAGCAGGGATGTTGATCTAACTCTGCTATCTACAGTATGTATCTCTCCTGTGGCGAGCCTGTCACAGACCTGGGCTCTCATCTCTCACTGTCTGGTTTACCTAACCAAAGCCATGTAAACACAGCCCCTATTACGTTGAGCAAAGATGGCTGAGACAACAGCAGATGAAGGGAGGCGTATTCTGTCAGAGGGTTGTGTTTCTGCAAAGTTACAGGTTTAGAGAATACTGTAGCAAATTCTGCAGTCATCTAAGATTGTCAGAATCAGCTAATATAGTTGTTCCAAAGATCGAAGAGTGTTTGTTTTTCAGCTAAAAATACAGACAAACACTCCTAGAGAGAACAGAGGGAGACAGATAACATTAGAATGAGAGCTATACAGTTGAAGTCGGAAGTTTACATACACTTAGTTTGGAGCCATTTAAACTCATTTTTCAACCACTCCACAAATTTCTTGTTATTAACAAACTATAGTTTTGGCAAGTCGGTTAGGACATGTACTTTGTGCATGACATAATTTTTCTAACAATTGTTTACAGACAGATTATTTCACTGTATCTCAATTCCAGTGGATCAGAAGTCTACATACACTAAGTTGACAGCGCCTTTAAACAGCTTGGAAAATTCCAGAAAATTATGTCATCGCTTTAGAAGCTTCTGATAGGCTAATTGACATCATTTGAGTCAATTGGAGGTGTAGCTGTGGATGTATTTCAAGGCCTACCTTCAAACTCAGTGCCTCTTTGCTTGACATCACGGGAAAATCAAAAGAAATCAGCCAAGACCTCAGAAAAAAAATTGTAGACCTCCACAAGTCTGGTTCATCCTTGGGAGCAATTTACAAATGCCTGAACTTACCACGTTCATCTGTACAAACAATAGTATGCAAGTATAAACACCATGGGACCACACAGCCGTCATACCGCTCAGGAAGGATACGCGTTCTGTCTCCTAGAGATGAACGTACTTTGGTGCGAAAAGTGCAAATCAATCCCAGAACAACAGCAAAGGACCTTGTGAAGATGCTGGAGGAAACAGGTGCAAAAGTATCTATATCCACAGTAAAACGAGTCCTATATCGACATAACCTGAAAGGCCGCTCAGAAAGGAAGAAGCCACCGCTCCAAAACCGGCATAAAAAAAGCCAGACTTCGGTTTGCAACTGCACATGGGGACAAAGATCGTACTTTTTGGAGAAATGTACTCTGGTCTGATGAAACAAAAATAGAACTGTTTGGCCATAATGACCATCGTTATGTTTGGAGGAAAAAGGGTGATGCTTGCAAGCCGCAGAACACCATCCCAACCGTGAAGCAGTGGCAGCCTCATGTTGTGGGGGTGCTTGGCTGCAGGAGGGACTGGTGCGCTTCACAAAATAGATGGCATCATGTGGAAGGAAAATTTTGTGGATATATTGAAGCAACATCTCAAGATATCAGTCAGGAAGTTAAAGCTTGGTCGCAAATGTGTCTTCCAAATGGACAACGACCCCAAGCATACTTCCAAAGTTGTGGCAAAATGGCTTAAGGACAACAAAGTCAAGGTATTAGAGTGGCCATCACAAAGCCCTGACCTCAATCCCATAGAACATTTGTGGGCAGAACTGAAAAAGCATGTGCGAGCAAGGAGGCCTACAAACCTGACTCAGTTACACTAGCTCTGTCAGGAGGAATGGGCCAAAATTCACCCAACTTATTGTGGGAAGCTTGTGGAAGGCTACCTGAAATGTTTGACCCAAGTTAAACAATTTAAAGGCAATGCTACCAAATACTAATTGAGTGTATGTAAACTTCTGACCCACTGGGAATGTGATGAAAGAAATAAAAGCTGAAATAATTAATTCTCTCTACTATTATTCTGACATTTCACATTCTTAAAATAAAGTGGTGATCCCAACTGACCTAAGACAGGGAATTTTAACTAGGATTAAATGTCACGAATTGTGAAAAATGAGTTTAAATGTATTTGGCTAAGGTGTATGTAAACTTCCGACTTCAACTGTAGAATCACTGTGCATCACTCTATCCATCCAGCCTCGGTACAGATGGCTTGTGCCCAGAGACAGTGCTTGCTGGGCAGGGGGTGAGAGCTAGGACCAAAGTCAACGTGGTCCCTGTGCTGTGCCCTGACACCAGATCTTTGTTGACATCTGCTGCCGTGCTTCAGTGCTCCAGAGCTCCAGAACAGAGCAGCATACATTCCTCCAGGATGTTTGCGTTCCTCTCCTCACTCTCTTCCGTTTGTTTCTGGTTTTCTTTGTTTCAGTCAGTCTGGCCCTCAGGCATGGCAGAAGTGGCCCAGCTTCTCCAAACACTGTTTGAGCCAAACACCGTTTTGATCGAGCCGGCCCGGCAGCCGTTGGCCCCTGAAGACACGGAAGAGTGAAACAAAGACACTAACCAGCCATGTTCCATTGTTTTACTGTTGTGGGGGATGAATGTACAACGTTCGCTGCCTCCCGGGTCTGGCCCAGAGAGGGCACATGGCCCCCTGGTGGGGTTTCGGAGGGTAGGTGGGAGTGCTCTGCGTCTCTCTCTGATCGTTCTCTATTCAGTCTTCTGGTCAACGCTCATCAGAACATGAAGTTGCAGCCTGGCATATCCTGCATCCAACTCTCATCCAAGCCCTGCTATATAGGATTATCCAATAAATTCTACAGTGTATGGAGGGTCATTAGGTACAAAAAGATATGTGAGCTCATTCAGGGACTAGCTAGCTCTTCTGGGGTTATAGAGTGTAGCATATCATATTCTCCTCTCCTTGCCATCTTTATGCCTTGACAAGCTGTCCTATGTCTGCTCCTGTATGAGGTTGGATTTTCACATTAGAGATTGAACGGGATCTTAAGCACTTACACATTTGTAACATGTTGTACACATTGGAAGTTGTAAGATATAGAGAGAGAGGGAGTGAAAGAGAAGGAGAAATAAAAAGAGAGACAAAAGATAGTCAGGGAGAAAAGGAGAGAGAGGGAGGTTGACAGATGCACGTTGCTTGTTCGTGTTGCAGCCTTCACCTCATCCACGGCTGAAGTCTAATCCTAATGTAACTGGGAGGTGGAGGGATTCAGTGTTACAATGTTACACATGGTTGGAAGGTGTGATGTCATGTCAACAGGAAGCAAGACAGATCTTCTGGAGGTTCCACGCCAGCTGTTCCCATCTCAACTTCACGTCTTCAGGCTTTAAACACACAATTTAAATCTATACTTCAGCAATAATCAACACAATCAATGATCCATTACTGGATTTAAATAAATGTTTTGTAAATGTTTTTTTCTCACCAATGTGCTGGAACAAAACTCAGGGTCCAGACTTGTATGATAAAGACAGGGTGATTGTTCCTTCAATTTACAGTATGTATACGTTATTTTCTTTTGTCTTGAGTACAAACATGTGATGTTGATTATTGTTGTTAAGTGTTGGGCTGGTGTTTAAAGTGCTTAAGATAGGAAAGACAAAGCTGAACCATCAAAGCAGACAAACCTTCCTCTCTCTCCGATGGACTCAATGTGCATTTAATATGAAAGTAATGTCTATAATATTTTCAACATGATATCAGTTTTCAGTGAAAGGTTTCACAATAAAACAACATAGCAAGTATACAGACTTATATACGGTTCCAAACTACACATGAACCAAACTCTCTGCCCCAATGGCGTCGACCATACAGTCTGCTGTCTACTAATACTGTACACCTACTTATTAACCACACCCTGTACCAAATCTAAAGCACCATACGGTCATAGATCCCTAACTGTTCAATGTGTGGTCATGTTCATTGTGGTCATTACCATGATTAATGGTAATAGATGCTTAACTGCTTAATGTGTGGCCATGAACACACAGGTTTCCATAGTGGTCAGAAACACACCATTGATCCCTCAGCAGCGTTTCACACCACACACAAAGAGTTAGCCAAAGAGGCCAAAGAAAAATATTACAGTCCAAAGACAATATCTTGCGCTGAGAGCCGTCTCACAGCGTCGGTTCCCCCAAAAATAATGCAGAAAAATTATTATTCTCTGCCTGGAATGTTTCAATATGGAATTCTCCTAGAACAACAGTTTGCTGTGTTCCCCCCGTTAGTGTGTATAAGGCTGAGAGAGAGAGAGGGGAGAGAGAGAGAGAGAAGGGAGAGAGAGAGAGTGAGAGAGTGGAGAGGGGGCATGCTATCTGACAGCACAACCTCTGAGACTGAGGAGTTCTTCACAGGGTTAAGACATGATGGGGGAAGGAGAGAGACAGACTGGAGGAAGAGTGGGGGAGGGAAATAAGGGCAGAGGGAGAGGTGAAAAACAGATAGTGGGGTGTCAGGGGTAAACAAGCAAGGGAGCAGGTGGAGGAAAGACAGCGATGCAGTGCTGGCGTGCAGTTGGCAGCTGGCAACCTGGTGATATGTGTCACACCATCGGAAAGACTTTAGAGGGGAAGGAGGAAGTGTGTGAATGTGTATGTATGTGTGTATATGAGAGAGAGAGGGAGGGGAGAGGGAGACGAGGGGAGAGAGAGGGAAGGAGAGAGAGACAGATACAGAGAGACAGATAGGGAGAGAATGGGGAACGAGAGAAAGCGCGAGAGTGCGAGAGAGAGGTCATGGAATGTACTTTCCACAGTGCTCTGCTCTGGTGTCTAGGCAAACGGGCTGAGCTGAACGCTGCATCCCCTGACACACCTTTGAAGTCAGAGTTCAGCCTCTGCCTGCTCCTTAACGCTGGAAAATCTCCCAGTCTCTCTCTCACACACACACGCATGCACGCAAGCTTGCTGTCATGCACCTGCACATTCACACACACACACACACACACACACACACACACACACACACACACACACACACACACACACACACACACACACACACACACACACCGGACAGCACAGCAACATTCACACTCTCATTACAGCGGCTTCAGTCCGACAGAACGCTCTCTGAGCATACAGCAGAGATGAATACAGAGTTGAATATAGCTCAACACACTAGAAGATATAACTGTATAACCGACAGAGCCTGATAACACATATACTACCCTATTCCTCTATGTTTCCACAAGTAATGACCATCTTGGTAAAAGGTATCTTATTGAAATAAAACAAAATCAAGTCAGCATTATACCAGGAAAAAGGATATTGTAAGATTCCAATTCCAATTTCAATTTGAGATTTCCAAATCGTAATTTTGTCTGAGTGGGCCGTGTAGGCTTTAGGATCCTAGACTGCCTCTAATATGTTCTAGAATGCTCTAAGTCATGGAGTGTTTCTACTTCCATCAGTCGACCATCAGTGTCTGTGAAACAACAATGCAGTCAGATTTGAAGGCAGGCAGGCTGAGCTCTGAACTCTGTCCATGGTGTAAGGAGTCAGTCCCAGCCGCCAACTGTCTGTGTTGGCTCCCAGGCTTAGTGCACAGAGGGAGGTGTGTGTTTTGGTTCAAAGCGAGAGGGCACGTTGTTTTGATATGGGATTGTGTTTGTTTTTGCCTGATAGGGAGTGGAATCTGCACGTCTGCAGGCGTGTTTCAGGGCACCCAGAGCTCCTTGGAAGCGAAGCCAAAAAAGCAGAGAGTGAGAGAGAGACTCCAGTGGAGGGATGGAGATGGGAGAGAAGGGGGGAGGCAGAGCGGGCCATGTGTTGTTATTGACATCCAAAGAGCAAATGGTCCGTTTCTGGCAGTTCCACCAGCTGAAAGGCTTCAGCCAGTGTTTGGAATCCATCTGAACTGGACAGACAGACTGACAGAGAGAGAGAGGGAGACGTGATGTTTCCCAGACTGACTGCTCTTCTGCTCTTTGTTTTAATACTCTCAATCAGATCTTCATTTTGAAACACAATCTCCTGAACATGAGAAGATTTTCAAATATAAGCAATTATTGGTAGGACAATAGATATTAACAAACATTTTATTGTTAAAAATCAACTATGTTTTCGTAGAATGCCTTCATCAGGGTATATCAATCTGGTTGGATTGGGACCTGGGTGGTGCCCTGACATCTTTCCCTCTGTGCAGTTCCTGGTGCTAAAAGTCATTGAAAGTCATAATAATGTCTTACAGTAAAGTTCAAAATGTAAATGGGTTTATGATCAAGGCACCAAAACCCAAAGAATATAATATTTTTAACTCATTCATTATTTCAATTAACTTGCATTATATTGGGAGGTACATTGTTAACACACTGTTATTCTAAGCATTCCATAATGAAACATTTGGGAACTAGATGATGGTTGTATTTCACATTGTGCCAGTGTGTGTGGTGAGACTGTTCTAAGTGCTGCATGTTGATGCTGGATTGGCTGTTCTACTGTCGGCTACTTCCCTAAATCACCCTCTTGGTGTATGGCATGAAACCGTACGGCTTCTGCAAAACGTGCCCAACATAACTTGAGATGGATGACATTTGGGGAAAAATGTATCCTCAGTAAATGGTCAGAATTGGCATGCATGTAATTTTACTGGTGAATATACGGTATATTTAGCAAGGTGTTCTGTGCACTCTATAGCACCAGAATCCCAGCCAGCGTATCTAACAGTGTTGGAATTAAATGCGAATCACTCTCTGTGGTATTCCAATGCATTTGATGTTAGAACCACTCCTAATTATAATTCTGTTTAAGCAGGGAAAAACCTTGTCCCTGACACATCTTTCACATACTCTTTAACTGCTTGTATAATTCACAGCATGCAAAGATGCACCACCACCATTCCTGCATCTCTCCCTCTACCTTAGAAAAACATACCCTTCATTCAACTGCTTTCACTATTAATATATTCCCACCTTTAAGAGCCAAACACCGCCTGTGGGATTCATCAACCAGGAATCAGCCTCCACACACACACGCACACGCACACGCACACGCACACGCACACACACACACACACACACACACACACACACACACACACACACACACACACACAAACACACACACTCTCCCTCCCATCTCCCTCCACGCTACGCTCAACGCTGGGCCCTGGGGCAGGATATCTATAATTCATCTTTTATCTGGCCCTCGCAGTCCCGCTCGCTGTTCCACACAGCCATCGCCCACTTCACAGGGCAACGCCGCCCGCCATACAGCAGCACCGCCCCTCTAATAGAAATCTCACAGGGCACCCTGATATTGATTGTACTCCAAGGTAAACAGCCTGGCTTGGATAATCAGCCGTTTGAGAAGTGAAACTCCATAGCTAGGCCCAGTGTTGTTCTCCCTGCCTACTGATGGCAGGGAGACCACAATCTGGCACCAACTGCTTTACAGGGTCTCCATCTCAGCAGGGAGCTTGACTCTGAACCATATCAAAGAAGAACATGTTAGTGGAAAGGGATCTGTGTACAGATAAACAGAAACCATACAGAGAGAGAGAGAGAGAGAGAGAGAGAGAGAGAGAGAGAGAGAGAGAGAGAGAGAGAATGGAAAGTACTTTGTCCTATGTGTACGCCTATACATGTATTGTTTAGTTATACAGGTATATTGATACACTTGTTAGGTTCTAATTCTGAGAGTAAAAAACTCTACCGACACTATGAAAGCTTAACCAGGTTTATTCTACCCAGAGGATCAATACAGCTGCATTCAGACGAAACGTTTCCACCAACACAACTATATATACTCCAATTTAGATGCACTCCTCCTTCTCTCCAACCTTTACATATTTTATGGTTTGACAGGAAGACGAAGTGATGGGGTAAAAAAAACATTCCTTCTCCCTTAAGGTGACCTGACCTTACCTCAACCCCCTTGTTGCATAATCCAAAGCTCTCTCCCCTTATCAATGCCTGCCACATGTGATCGCTTCACTGACCAACTCACGGCTGTCATGGTGCCTGGTACCAGACTGTGTCTCTTCTCCTCCCAGAAGGTCCCTCCCATAGGATCCCTGATGACTAACAATAACTTATCCTGACATGATGTAAACGTTATACATTACCCTCTCTCCCTCAGTGACATGAATAAGTATATTTCATATTCTCAGAACCCAACACACTATATATACAAAAGTATGTGGACACCCCATAAAATTTGTGGATTCGGCTATTTCTGCCACACCCATTGCTGACAGGTGTATACAATCAAATCAAATCAAATGTTATTTATCACATGCGCCGAATACAACAGGTGTAGGTAGACCTTACAGTGAAATGCTTACTTACAAGCCCTTAATCAATAATGCAGTTTTAAGAAAATACCAAAAAAAAAACTAAGAGATAAGAAAAACAAATAATTAAAGAGTAGCAGTAATTAACATTAGAGGGGCTTTTTACAAGGGGAACCGGTACAGAGTCAATGTGTCAATGTGCAGGGGCACCGGTGTTGAGGTAATTGAGGTAATTATGTACATGAAGGTAGGGTTATTTAAGTGGCTATGCATAGATAATAACAGAGAGCAGCAGCAGCGTTTCGGGGGGTGCAAATAGTCTGGGTAGCCATTTGATTAGCTGTTCAAGAGTCTTATGGTTTGGGGGTAGAAGCTGTTTAGAAGCCTCTTGGACCTAGACTTGGCGCTCCAGTACCACTTGCTGTGCGGTAGCAGAGAGAACAGTCTATGACTAGGGTGGCTGGAGTCTTTGACAATTTTTAGGGCCTTCCTCTGACACCACCTGGTATAGAGGTCCTGGATGGCAGGAAGCTTGGCCCTGGTGATTTACTGGGCCGCACGCACTACCCTCTGTAGTGCCTTTCGGTCAGAGGCCGAGCAGTTGCCATACCAGGCAGTGATGAAACCCATCAGGATGCTCTCGATGGTGCAGCTGTAAAACCTTTTGAGGAACTGAGGACCCATGCCAAATCTTTTCAGTCTCCTGAGGGGGAATAGCTTTTGTCATGCCCTCTTCATGACTGTCTTAGTGTGCTTGGACAATGTTAGTTCGTTGAGCACACAGCCATGCAATCTCCATAGACAAACATTGACAGTAGAATGGCCTTACTGAAGAGCTCAGTGACTTTCAAAGTAGCACCGTCATAAGATGCCACCTTTCCTACAAGTCAGTTCATAGCATTTCTGCTCTGCTAGAGCTTCCCCAGTCAACTGTAAGGGCTGTTATTGTGAAGTAGAAACGTCTAGGAGCAGCAACGGCTCAGTGCTAAAGCGTGTAAAAATCGCCTGTCCTCGGTTGCAACACAAACTACGAAGTTACAAACTGCCTTTGGAAGCAACATCAGCACAACTGTTCATCGGGAGCTTTATGAATTGGGTTTCCATGGCCGAGCAGCTGCAAATGTGCCTAAGATCACCATGCGCAATGCCAAGTGTCGGCTGGAGTGGTGTAAAGCTCGACCCCATTGGACTCTGGAGCATGTTCTCTGGAGTGATGAATCACGCTTCACCATTTGGCAGTCCGACGGGAGGATCTGGGTTTGGGCGGATGCCAGGAGAATGCTACCTGCCCGAATGCATCGTGCATAGTGCATAGTAGAGGAGGAATAATGGTCTGGGACTGTTTTTCATGGTTCAGGCTAGGCCCCTTAGTTTCAGTGAAGGGAAATCTTAACGCTACAGCATACAATGCTATTCTAGACGATTCTGTGCTTCCAACTTTGTGGCAACAGTTTGGGGAAGGCCCTTTCCTGTTTCAGCCTGACAATGCCCCTGTGCACAAAGCAAGGTCCATACAGAAATGGTTTGTCGAGATCGGCGTGGAAGAACTTGACTGGCCTGCACAGAGCCCTGACCTGGACCAACACCATCTTAACTTGGTGCGGCAGGTAGCCTAGTGGTTAGAGCGTTGGACTAGTAACCAAAAGGTTTCAAGATCAAATCCCTGAGCTGACAAGGTTGTTCTGTTCCTAGGCTGTCATTGAAAATAAGAATTTGTTCTTAACTGACTTGCTAGTTAAATAAAAAACGTCTTAGGGCTAGGCCCCTTTTTTCTCAACTTCCTGCCTGAATGACTTGCCCAAAGTAAAACGCCTGTAGCTCAGGCCCTGAAGCCAGGATATGCATATAAGTGGTACCATTGGAAAGAAAACACTTTGAAGTTTGTAGAAATGTTAAAATACTGTAGGAGAATATAACACAATAGATATTCTTTCCGAAATAAATATTATAGTTTGATTGCATTTTAGGGTATCTGAGGAGTAAATAGAAACGTATTTTGACTTTCGGATTCCTTTCTCTGCAAGTTGAATGAGTGGATTACTCAAATCGATGGTGCCAACTAAACTGACTTTTTGGGATATAAAGAAGGATTTTATCTAACAAAACGACACTACATGTTATAGCTGGGACCCTTTGGATGACAAATCAGAGGAAGATTTTCAAAAAGTAAGTGAATATTTAATTGTTATATGTGAATGTATGAAACCTGTGCCAGTGGAAAAATATTTTTATGTGGGGCGCCGTCCTCAAACAATCACATGGCATGTTTTCGCTGTAATAGCTACTGTAAATTGGACAGTGCAGTTAGATTAACACGAATTTAAGCTTTCAGCCAATATAAGACACTTATATTTCCCTAAATGTTTAAAATCCATAATATTTATGATTATTTATTTGAATTGTGCACCCTCCAGCTTCACCGAAAGTTGTCCCGCTAGCGGGACACCGATCCTTAAGAAGTTTTTAATGCCCATTATTTTGGAATGAGATGTTCGACGAGCAGGTGTCCGGATACTTTTGGTAATGTAGTGTATCTGGATTCAAACACAATCATTAAAGGGGCAGTGCAGTCAAAATGTGATTTTCCTGTGATTTATATATATTTCCACAATATGAGGTTAGAATAATACTGTGAAAATTATGATAATACCCTTTTAGTGTAAGAGCTGTTTGAATGATTAAAATTATTTTACCATTTTAATTGAAAATAATCACAGTAAGGTACTTCATTTTACCCAGAAATGATTTCATACTGAAATAAAAAACGTCTGCTTGCATTGGACCTTTTAAACAAGTGAGAAAAACATGTTGATTTAATTGTAACAAACACCATGCGAGTTTGGTTTTGGAGTGCCGTGTTAATGTTAACAGTCATCCATTGTGTCTCACTCTGGCTCCTGCTCATCACTATTTGGCTGTGGTCGATGTGTCTCTGACAAACTGCTACTTCTCCCTCTGGTTCTCATCAACACTCTGGAACCACAGGGACGATCAAAGAAGAGTTAAACTGACCCAAAGCAGTGCTCTCTCTCTATGTTCTCTCCACGTCACCAGAGTCATGCTAAGTATGAATGTGTGAGGATGAACGAGGAGTGAGGAAGAAGGATACAAGAATACATTTAGAATGTAAAAAAAACAGGGAATACTGTAGTAGCCTCTCTCTATGTACTCTAAAGACATATTCTCTATGGCTCTGATCACAGTCACAGGGATGGAGTATTAAGAAAGGCTTATGAATATTAAGATTTGTATCTGCCAGAGTACAGTACACACTAACATACAGTACCTCTTCCTGTACTTGTGATATAGTAGGACAGTTTCATTAACAATGTCAAAGAACAATAGAACAATAGCAAAGTAGAGTATTTTTCTTATAAAAAGTAATACTATATTCAATGATTGTATGGGGCTGACTCTTAGCTGAACTTTCTTGGTTGTATGACTGTAGAGAGCAGAGGTTATACCTTTGACTACACATTTACAGTGAACCTGACTGTGGGGCTGATTGTGAGGTACTGTAGTTCAGGAGCCATGACCTTATGCAGACTAAATCGGTTTCCGCTGCCGGGGGGGGGGGGGGGGGGGGGAACTGCCAGATCAGTTTGGCATCCAGAAAAGACACTCACCGCGCTATTTCTCTCTCGCCCCTCTCTCCCCCTCTCTCTCATCAGTGCAGTGAAGGTCAGTAGGATTAGCAGCACATACCTTTCAGCTCTCTGAGGGGGTGGAAGTCATGGCTCTGCTGCTATTTCCAGTGCTATGCATCCCAGCCCAGCATAGCAGCCATTGTTACAAGGACAAGGAAGACAACACAACGTTGTTCCATCCACAGAGGAACATGGACACGCAGATCTATAACTGATCTACACATGTTCAACTCATATGACCTCAATGTGATTGACATGATTAGAAACAGATAATTACTGTAGGCCTATCTGAACAATGTTAACACAAAATGTCTCTCCTTTTTCTCATTCCCTAGGTTGACTTCTCGTTTTACCATTTCCCAGCTCTAACAGAGATCCGTCTCTTTACTCTCCAGACTGAAACCCTTTGTCACGTCCTGACCATAGTGAAAGGTTATTTTCTATGGTAGAGTAGGTCAGGGCGTGACAGGGGGTGTTTTGTGTTTTTCTATGTTTTCTATTTCTATGTTTTAGTTCTAGTTTTTCTATTTCTATGTTGTTTTTTGGGGGGTTGATCTCCAATTGGAGGCAGCTGGTCCTCGTTGCCTCTGATTGGAGATCATATTTAAGTAGGGGTTTTTCTTCCTGGGTTTTTGTGGGTAATTATCTTTTGAGTAGTGTTTGTTTCTCTCTGTGTCACGGTTTGTTGTTTTTTGTAAATTCAGTTATTTTTTTGTATTGCAAAAGTTTCATGGATTTAATAAAATGTGGAACTACAACCACGCTGCACTTTGGTCCGATCCTTTTGACAACCGTGACACCCTTCTATTTATTGTCATGAATCTTGCCATGGAGGCAGCTCTGCAGAGTGGTCTCTAGCTGGAACAGCCACACAATAACACAATCTAACCTTAAATCAAGACCAAAAAGCACAGTTTTGTTTCCACACATTTTTACAATATAGCCAATTTTGCCTTTGCAGTTGGCCTATCTAGCAGAAATCATTAAGTTCTGTCTCCAGGGCAAGATTCATAACAATAAAGATCAACCTGCATAGAAGTCAGCTGTTAGACATTAGACAGAACTGAACTAGGAAAGAGGGAAGAGGGGAAAGAGGAAAGATAAAGGAGGGGGTGGCTGGATGGATTTCACAACAATAACATGAAAATTACTTTGGCCTTTCACCTTTTTTATGAAATTGTATCTCCATATTGGTTTGTCCCTGGGAAAAATAGCAAAGACAAAAGGTCTTATTAAGCCATGTACAGTAAAGGGCTTTGTAATACGAGCTAGATCTGGTTCTTATGGCTTTGAAGGGTCTAACTTTGTGTTTCTCTTGCCTGCAGAATAGTCAGATTGTGTCTGCAGTGGGTTACTAACTGTATAATATCAAGCCTCTAGAATCTCAGATATAGCAGTTGTGTTTGTATCAAACCCCAGATCTCACCCTGCCCAGTGGGCTGTCACCACGGTGACCTCCACAATCACACTGACAACCAACACAACACACATGGCTCTGATAGACATGTAGCATAATGTATGTAGTCAAACACAAATCACTATTCATGTGGTGCTGGTCTGAAACAAAAATATTGTAGCAGCGAATTAGAGGGGCCTGCATAGTAAGTTTCTCCAAAACATAGCTTTAAGTTCACTTCTGATTGACATGTATTACATTTACATTACATTTATGTCATTTAGCAGACGCTCTTATCCAGAGCGACTTACAAATTGGTGCATTCACCTTATGATATCCAGTGGAACAACCACTTTACAATAGTACATCTATATATTTTTTTGGGGGGGGGGGGTTAGAAGGATTACTTAATCCTATCCCAGGTATTCCTTAAAGAGGTGGGGTTTCAGGTGTCTCCGGAAGGTGGTGATTGACTCCACTGTCCTGGCATCGTGAGAGAGCTTGTTCCACCATTGGGGTGCCAGAGCAGCGAGCAGTTTTGACTGGGCTGAGCGGGAACTGTGCTTCCGCAGAGGTAGGGAGGCGAGCAGGCCAGAGGTAGATGAACGCAGTGCCCTTGTTTGGTTGTAGGGACTGATCAGAGCCTGAAGGTACGGAGGTGCCGTTCCCCTCACAGCTCCGTAGGCAAGCACCATGGTCTTGTAGCAGATGCGAGCTTCAACTGGAAGCCAGTGGAGTGTGCGGAGGAGCGGGGTGACGTGAGAGAACTTGGGAAGGTTGAACACCAGACGGGCTGCGGCGTTCTGGATGAGTTGTAGGGGTTTGATGGCACAGGCAGGGAGCCCAGCCAACAGCGAGTTGCAGTAATCCAGACGGGAGATGACAAGTGCCTGGATTAGGACCTGCGCCGCTTCCTGTGTGAGGCAGGGTCGTACTCTGCGAATGTTGTAGAGCATGAACCTACAGGATCGGGTCACCACCTTGATGTTAGCGGAGAACGACAGGGTGTTGTCCAGGGTCACGCCAAGGCTCTTAGCACTCTGGGAGGAGGACACATGTATCACTGTATGCCATACCCTGCCTGTCCCAGGAATTACCTAGAACAACTCATGTCCTCAGTACAGGTCAGTCAGTCCCATAGATCAAGAACATTATGAAACACCTATAGTTCCCTTATTACAGACCAGACAGGACTGGACATCTCGTCCTGTACATTACCAAGCCTGGAAACAGGAGAGGATCCAAACAAATCCAGAAGAACCAACCAGAATCAGTTTCATAAGAAAGGGATCCCTGAGAGAGGTACCTTATGCTGCCATGTAGTATTAGATGTACTGCCATATAGAATATCACTACAGTCATGGAAGGTTCACAAGGAGGGTAAAGAGTTGAGTATTGCCCAAGGCATACTGGCTGTCTCCCAAAGACATTGTGTTCACATCTTTGGCGTCTTTTGGCGCACACAGATAACTGAAAAGATAAGAGGAATCTTCAGCTTTACATGGACGGTCACATAAAAGACTGTTTATACCGTAAATTCCGGACTATAAGCCGCAACTTTTTTCCCAGACTTTGAACCTCGCGGCTTAAACAATGACGCGGCTAATATATGGATTTTCCCGCTTTCATTTTTTTTCTTCTCCAAAAAAACACATTGTGTGGCGTGCTCAGTTTTTTGGCGGCATGAAGCTTTCATTAGACCAATGAAATTGCCGAACGAGTTAAGGTCAAACAACTGTTTTGTTTACTGTTTAGATTAAATCGAGCGCTCTCAAACTTCCCATCATTCTGATTACGGTAGTCATTTTGTCACCCTCATCATGGCAAAGACACGGAGAAATGCATATGATGCAGCTTTCAAGTTGAAGGCGATTGATCTGGCTGTTGGAAAAGGAAATAGAGCTGCTGCACGGGAGCTTGGTCTTAATGAGTCGATGATAAGACGTTGGAAACAGAAGCTTACTACAAATGTTTTATTTTTTGTTACAAGCCGTGTTTCGTTAAAGCCCATTTATTTTTGTTACAAGCCGTGTTTCGTTAAAGCCTATTTATTTTTGTTACAAGCCGTGTTTCGTTAAAGCCTGTGTAAAGTTAATTTGTTTCAATGTACCGGTAGGCACCTGTGGCTTATAGACATGTGCGGCTTATTTATGTTCAAAATCATTTAAAACATTTTTTTCCGTAGGCTTATATTCAGGTGCGCTTAATAGTCAGGAAATTACAGTACTCAATCACAGTGGGCAGAGAATCAATAATGTATGCTGCTCCAATCAGCAGCAGCATACCATTATTCTATAGCCACAACTTTTCAAATATTATTTACCTCACTGAGATTTCATAAAGTTCTACCCTAGGACAGAGTGACCTATCCATGTGAAGTTGTCTGCCTACAGTGCTGGGGGTGGACAGACCATGGGTATCAGGTGAGATTAGGCCTGTAAGTGCCATGCTCACCATTATTGCCTTTCATAATGACTGAGAGATCACATATTGCATTGGAGCTTCTCTTATTTGACATTTCCTTCCTAGGAGGCCCCAGGTCAGGTTTCTGTGTTTACGTTGGCACTGCCCAGGCTATAGGGTCGATCCTGGACCTGCTGTTGAATACATATTGTACATTCTTAACTAACTCAGTGGGATAGGGATAAAGGTGGAGTTTGTGTGTGCGTGTGTGTGTGTGTAAGGGGATGAAGGTGGAGTTAAGCATGCAGCTGGATCAACAGATCCCCTGCCAGATATTGTAGCACTGAAGACTGTGTCAGCTAAACACCTGGGTTCAAATCTTTCAAATACTTTCAGCGTTTGCTTGAGTCTGTTTGGAGCACTAGGTAGGCAGGGTTTGCACATGTGGGACTTTTCTAATGGTTTCATCAAGCCAGGCAAGATCAATCAAGCACAGCAAAAGTATTTAAAATAATTTCAAATAGTATTTGAACCCAGGTCTGTATCAGCTATGTGGCCAGCATATTTTTTTCATTGAAATGAAACCTGTGAGAGGCAAATTAATATTGTGCTATTTAAAATAAACAAATTCTTTGTAGTTAGTGAGAATCAATGAGACTAATCTATTCTCACTAATTGTCCAAACAAAAGACAATCTCCCACATAGATGTAAGATGGAAACGGTTAAGGCCAATCATGCCGTGTTAATTTACTGCTATCAAATGAGAATAAGTGTTTGTTTGAGAAAAGCTCCAGCATTATGAGAGGTCATAATAGGGTCATCAGAAAGAATATCATATGACTTCCTCTCGTGAGGTACAGAGTGAAATGACAGACAGTAGAGGTGGTGGACAAACCACATGCTTTTCAATTCCAAGAACAGAGCTACAACAGGGTCTCTCTATCTCTCCCCTCTCCATTTGGCTGATAATTCAGTGGTTCAGAGCCAAGCAGTAATTTTTGCCAGCTGGGTTATCATCGTTAGTATTATTACCACTGGGAAGGGTTTGATGCCACAACAGAATCTACACGCCTCCAAAATCCACATGCATGTGAAACCGTTTGGGAGAGAGCGATGAATTATAGATTAGAGGCCAGAGCTCCTACAGTGAGATGATTGCTAATTTGGCCTTCGTTGGCTGGGAACATAATGCCATGAGTGCAGTTTGATACCACACATACTCGCACACTGTCACGCCCTGACCATAGAGAGCCCTTGTTTCTCTATGGTGTAGTAGGTCAGGGTGTGACTAGGGGGTAGTCTAGTTTAATATTTCTAGGTTGTGTTCTAGTTTATATTTTCTAGGTTGGTGTTTTGTATGATTCCCAATTAGAGGCAGCTGGTAATCTTTGTCTCTAATTGGGGATCATATTTAAGTAGCTATTTTTCCCACCTGTGTTTGTGGGCTATTGTTTTGTGTTTGTGCCTGTGTAGTTGTTCGTTTATTTGATTTATTTGTTTTTGCTTGACGTTTCACTTTGGAATAAAGATGTGGAACTCTACACACGCTGCGCCTTGGTCCCGTTCTTACGACAACCGTGACACACACAAAGGCATGCATGCACGCTGTCACACAGGCACACACACACACACACACACACACACACACACACACACACGTCAATGACAGTCAATAGTGATTAAAACAAGAGTCTGGTACTGCGGGGCAGCTCTGACCCACTTCCTGTTTAGGAGACTACAGTGAAAAACATTTCTCCTCATGGTCACTGACCATCCAATTAAAACAAGAGTGGATGGCTTCATTAATGAATTCACATGAAATGCTAAAATTGTGCTGCCTTTATGAAGTCTGAAAATACAAAAATGGCTCTCTACTCCCTTTATTGCCCGCTATTTTTTTAACCAAAAGTAGTACACTTTTTAATTACTAAGGAGCCATAAGCCTGGTCAAAAGTAGTGCACTATATTGGGAACAGGGTGCCAATTGGGACTCACACATAGTGACTATTAAATGACTGACTGTGACTTTACATAACATTACTATATGGTTAGTGGTTCCTGTATACTGACTAGGAGAGGTGAAAGTAGAGACTTGATGAGTCAATAGAGGAATCTAAACCAAAGAAAGCTGGATGCAATTATGGGGGGAGACTACAATAGTTTCATAAATTGCCAAAACATACAGGTAGTAACAATGCCGTATTGATGATGTTGGCTTATCATAAAACCAAATAGAATTGCAGAACCACTACCATATGAGAAACATTCAAAGTAAATGCTGTGTCGAGAATTCCAAATTACTCCTAGGACTCTTTCAATTTTTCCATGGTGTAATGTTTTATAAACAGACCTTGATGTATCAGTTTCAATTTCAGTTAATCCTTTATGAATGTACAATAAGGAGCTCTATTCAATCTGCATCGCTGTAAGAGTTACAGATTGAGTGATAGAAACATTATGTTTTTTTTCCAATTGTGCTGACATATGCAGCGTTTACTGTGAATGCAGCCAACGTGGGGACATTGCCGATACATTTTAATTGGATTTATCTTCCACGATATGGATTAAATACAGCCAGAGGGATATAATGACAATACATGAACTAAACTTTCGTTGTAGGCTTACATTCCAGGGCAAGGATATAAATGTTATATACATTTAAGTTAAGATTTAAGACTTAAGGTTTTTCCTTTGAGAACAGGTGCTGTAGCAACGTACAGTGAGGGGAAAAAAGTATTTGATCCCCTGCTGATTTTGTACGTTTGCCCACTGACAAAGAAATGATCA